>NC_056731.1:956056097-956171097 GCF_019279795.1 Protopterus annectens
AGTGGCTACAAAATGGAACTCTGTCCCTACAAGCATTCAAAACACATCATCCAAAGCCTCCTTTAAATACCTCATCAGACAACATCTCAAGGAAAGTTGGTAGTGCCATGATTGCTCCCCAGGCTAGTGAAAGCAGATAACACATACATACAAAATCTAGAGCACTTGATAATAGTTTTCAATCTTACACACAAACACTGTCTAATCTACAATGTATTTACTGTACCTTTGTACTATGTATGTATTCTACCTATGTTCCATGTTTCAGCTGTACACCACAAATCTATTAATTACCTTTATTTTTAAGATTAATATTTTTTTTGTTTGTTCTCTCCACTGTAACTGTTTATGTGCCGCATACCACTGTAGAAACATGTCTCCTGTAATTTGTGTGTATACTGATCATGTCTAAATAACTAAATGTGTCTGTAATCCTTTCTCCCTGGACCTCTGCTGAAAAAGGGCCTTTTCGGCTCAGTCAGACACCCCCGGTTAACAAATGTAAAATAAAATAAATAAATAAAATAAATAAAATAAATAAATAAATAAATAAATATATATAGATATAGATATAGATATGCATATATATATATATATATATATATATATATATATATATATAGATAGATAGATAGATAGATATATTTATATATATACATATATATATGGGATCGGTACTGATCCCTGAAAGAACTTTTCACTGAAGCACAAATATCCGGGTATACTTTTGCAAAACTGCTTTTTACCGAAAAAGCACTTTTGTGGAATTATGCCTGCAGCTAGAAGGAGACGTGGGGGAATGACTGTTGCGGAGATCGTACTATGGAGCAGATAAGAGAATATTCCCTTTTCCTCACTGTAGTGCGATCTTGGAGTGAGAATATTAAAGTAGGGGGGTGTGGGGGTGCAGAGGGGCTTGCCTTCCTGCATAAAAGTAGATTTATTGTTTCTTTTTTTTTAACGCACTTTAACGAAAGTGCTTTTTTGGTGAAAGTGCTTTCTTTAAAGTGTGTTCGGTGATTGTGGATTCAGACTATTGAACTTCCGTTCAATAGTCCTAGATCCATATACATACATATATATATATATATATATATATATATATATATATATATATATATATATGAAGGGGCCCAAACTAGGGACCTCTTGTATTTATAGCCGTTATCCCATCTTCCACAGCTGAACTGTTCTGCCTTGCAACAACATAATAAGGCCTGCTAAGTTCTGGACCCAGGGCTTTGTAAACTATGATCAAAGCAATATACCATTACACCATCTGAGACCTACAAAATAGTGATGACATCCCAAACATATCAGTTAGTAGAGTTCTCCAACAGCAGGGAAATGAGTCTGTAGTATCAGTCAGGTTCTGATGCACAGGGTGAATGTACTAAGGTTTAACAATGTAATGCTGTTTAACGTGTTGTCAGCTGGAATGATTAATGCTTACACATCAGGGTGTGTAGCTGTCCAGCCATGATGCATTATAGCTGTTATTAACACTGACTGATTATAGTCTCCATAATGTATTCTGTTTGTGTTCTAGGTGTCTATGTGTCAGCAGGATGTCGGTCTGTTGTCCTTTCCTACAAGGGGTGTGGCACTGTGGTGACACATTGACTGTGTCATATCCCGAGTACAGCTGAACACAAGTAACCATTCTGTATAACAGTTACTGCATGTGCCACATGGCTGATAGGTCTGAGAGGTGTATACAGGTGGGTGCATGGTGGCTGATGTAAGCAGCTCTTCTACAGTGGACAATGGTAAGTGTACTGGGTGGCACACACCAAATGTTTGTGAATAACACACACACACAGATGCTTTTGTGTTGATGCAATACACAGAGAATACTATTCACATGGAAGTACTTCATTTTGCAGTGAACTCATTTTGGCCTATGTAATTCCACCAAGACCAAATTGCCAAAATATCACATCAGTAAATAATCAGTCCGCCAGTTTAATGTCATTGACAATGGTATTGGCAGGGTATATGTCCTCTTCCCCAATGTAGTGCAATACAGGAGTTGGTAAACATAGGTGTGCTGGTGTGGGATGCACATCCCTCCCACTTTGGAGGGTGGGGGTGGCTTAGAACCACACATAGTGTGATTAGCAACCACTTAACCTCTTAACATAGATTGTACAGTATAACAGCACACTAACCGGGGGAATACGCACAACAGTAAACCCCAATGTGGGTGGCTGTACCCACAACCACACCCAACTATATATACCAACTCCAGTATCGCTGGACAGCTGTACAGTGAGGAAGAGGGCATTTACGCATCCACTACTAGTTTTGATGGAATGAATTTCCACAAGATGATTACTTTGAAATGTTACCTTTTGCCAGTGAGTTCTAGGACAAATGATCTCCTGGGAAATATATTTTCTGCAAACTGAAGTAGATCCCGTCACATACACACACACTTACTTTGCAACAATGAGAGTAGAACACCTACCTAGGTACTTATTGCTACTAATGTGTTTGGCCTTAATTGCACACACCACAGATTTTGTAGGGTGAGGAGTGTCCTGTGCTTCCAAAGTGAAGAACATCACCAGGCCTTGTACAGTATGGTAATGGGTGATATACTGGTTGTTAATGAACAATACATAGTATGACATGCTGTCATATACACATTGACAAACACATACAGTCATGGACACTTTTGACAGACCTGAGTTTAGCAGTGCTAACTACCTTTTCAGTGAGTCCATACTGTTACAGAGCTTTTGCACACAGCACATGCATCATTGGGCTGGATAGTGTCATCAGTTACCTGTATGGTTGATGGTGACAGCAGTCCTCATGCAGTGGACCTTGGGACATGTACTGGGGGTACCATGGTGTAAAGACAGTATACCCAGCACCCACACCCCACATCAGATATTGTACTTACTGAAACCCATGATGATACTCTGACATACCCACAATTACACATTGAACAGGACTGCAATGCAGATTCTTGTCTTTCTAATCAGTGCTACTACAGGGATATGCATTTATTGCACATGCCACAAAAATAATAGGGTCAGTGTTTGTCATGGCTCTCCTAATTTCAGAAACATCACCATCCCTTATAATGTATGGCAAGGTTTAGTGTATTTGGAGAATGTGTCCTCAGAATGCTGTCTCCTACAAATATGCACACTCACACACAATTGCACGCACATACACACAAACACATACTCACATTTGCCCGGACTCAGAGGGTAACTTATGCCTTTCTGCCCATTTGTAGAACAGTGTTATGCTGGTACTGCAAGCTCCAGGTAGCCCATAGGGTGAAGAGTGCAACAAGGTACATTTAATGTGAATTACAGCCGTAGCCATTTCTAAGTATAGCAATGGGGGGTGAAGTGGGTGAGAAGACAAGTTTACAAACACACAGACACTGTTATTCTCAGTAATGCACACTGACACATTTGTAAGTACTGAGGTCCATAGTTGCAGGTGTTTCTAAGTGTGTACCAAGCTAATGTCTATGGAGAGATGAGAAGATCAAGGCATGTGGGTACATTGGTATCATGCCACTTGACATTTGTCAGCAGGCCATCTATCAACCAGTGTTACCTGAGTGATCCCCAGGGTGAAAGTTAAATTCAACATCCAATCATCTGGTTTTCTCTTGAAGAGGTCCAGTGAGGTACTACAATTGATATGTATGCAACATATATTGCATAACATGGCCAGTGTCTGGGTTAGGGACCTGTACCCAATCATGTTCTGTTGACTGTGGTAGTCTGGTTGAGGTATCCATTGCATGCGGTGCACACAGAGAGGGGTTTATTAGCTGTGGCATTCATAACACAGCTGGGCAGACATGTCAGTGTCAGACAATCAGAGATTGTCTGTAAGCAGCCAAGATGGATACATGACATCTGCACATCTGTACAGAGGACAGACAGAAATTAGCTAGCCAACAGGTTATGCATTAGGCTGAATGTTTTGACAGCTAGATATCTGAAACTGATAGGTATGCCATTACTACATGACAGCAGTCCTCAATGACATGTCCTGAAAACATAGTAGTCTACAGTTAATATCAACATATCAGATCAATATCCAATAGGAGATACTTAAAAACATACAGCTCAAACACCAAGAACATGATAGTCAGTACTCAGAGTCCAACTTTGCATACAGGGGTGTATGCTTCCAGTACTACAACCTGCAATCTACTCTTACTTGGAAAAGCACTGTTAAAAGTAGTAACGTAATAGTACAATACATGCAAGTGTGACTGCATCTAACTGGCGATACTACCCAAGTAAGAAAAACATACAAAGAGAAAGGATTGTGGTACTAGCCATGTATACTCAGGTGTCCCATACTGTATACTCATACCCTTACCACTGTAATGACAGCACATAGAAGCATGCAATGTGCATGGAATTAAATGCACTTATTAAAGATGTCATTATCCTGCAATTTTATAAGACTGATATGTGTTCACTGGTTACCAGGGTTGACCTATGCTTAACAACTGTAAGCATTGTTTAAATGTAAATGCTAAGCAGATTTGTGCACTGGTAATAGAAGCCTACACAGTGTAAGTGCCTTTTCATTTAACCATACTTTAGCACCGCTTACTGTCTAGAAACCCACACAAACCCACTTACAACTGCTTAAAAGTGCCTGAATCACTCTGTATCCAACAACCCTTGTTCTGCCTACCAAGGAAATAATCATCCCTTGCAAGTCTTGAATCCAGAAGCATGCACACCATATCTACTGCAATTTACCACTAAGCCATCTGAGCTGCATATATGTCAGATGTTTTCTGAATCATATCATGCAGCACAGTCATCAGTCATTCAACAGTAGGGAAATTGTATTTACATATGTATATGTATATATATGTATATATATATATATATATATATATATATATATATATATATATAGATATGGGATCGGTACTGATCCCCGAAGGAATTTTTCACAGAAGCGCAAACTACCGGGCATACTTCCGCGAAAGTGCTTTTTACCGAAAAAGCACTTTCACAGAAGTATGCCTGCAGATAGAGGGAGTCATGGAGGAATGACTGTTGTGGAGATCGTACTACGGTGCAGATAAGGAAATAGTCCCATTTCCACACTGTAGTGTGATCTTGATCTGAGAATATTAAAGTAGGGGGTATGGAGGTGCAGGGGGCTTGCCCCCTGCATAAAAGTAGATTTATTGTTATTTTATTTTTTTTAACACACTTTCATGAAAATGCTTTTTGGTGAAAGCGCTTTCGTTAAAATGTGTTTGGTGATTGTGGATTCGGACTATTGAACTTTTGTTCAATAGTCCTAGATCTATATATATATATATATATATATATATATATATATATATATATATATATATATATATATATAGATATATATATATATATCTTGGTCTACTTTAAATAACCTTAAGACAACAACACCGAAACCCAGAAGTACGAGACCAGAATCACGAAACCGCAGAACACCGAAAAGTGCGAAATTCAAAATCCTGACATTACGGGAGTTTGATTTAGTGCTTTTGGTGTTCTGCAGTAGGTAAGCATGTATGTATAAGTGTAGTTGTGAGGAGTATTGCTGTGAGTAAGTGTGTGTTGTGACTTTGGTTTGTGTGTGTGAGGGACTGTAATGTGTGGGTGTGAGTTTGCCTTGTGTGTCTGTGTGATCTCGGAGTTAGAATATTAAAGTAAAGGGGGTGTGGGGGGTGCAGGGGGGCTTGCCCCCTGCCTGTCACTAGTGTAGGTTGGTGTATTTACTAGTTTGGGGTAGTTGTGTATGTGTTTGTGTGTGTTATGTGTGTGGTTTACAGTTTTGCAGTTTTCGGTGTTTTGGGGTTTCGTGATTCTGGTCTTGGTTTTTTGTGTTTTGGTGTTGTGGTCTTTCAGTTATTTAAAGTAGACGCATAAATATATATATGTATATATATATATATATATATATATATAGATATATACATATACACACACACACACACACACACACACACACACACACATATAAATATATATATATATATATATATATATATATATATATATATATATATGTGTGTGTGTGTGTGTGTGTTTGTGTGTGTGTGTGTGTGTGTGTGTGAGTTGTGTGTGTGTGTGTGTGTGTGTGTGTGTGTGTATGTATATGTATATATATATATATATATATATATATATATATATATATATATATATATATATATGCATAAATAGACATATATATATATATATATATATATATATATATATATACACATATATATTTATATATATATAGACATATATAGACATATATATATATATACATATATATAGACATATATATATATATATTTATATATATATATATATATATATATATATATACAAAAAATCCTACTACACAACATTACAAACTAAATACCAACACAACCTGCAAAAATATTTTGGAAAAATGCAAACCAGCTACTAAAATCCACCCAAAAGGCTACTCCCAAACCAACCACCCCTGACAATAAAGTTCCCATCGAAAGCAGAGGCCACCAAAGCAGACACCCAAACAACCACCACCTCAGAACACAACACCCGCAACACATAGACCGCACAGTCAGAGTGTCAAACAGTCACAGCCCTTAAGGCCAAACAAAATGCCAGACACACTAGTCATTGGTGACTCCATAGTCAGACACACTGATGTCCCGCTCACCAGACTGAGTAAGGAGAAGGTCACAGTAAGCTGCCTGTCGGGCGCCAGAATCCGCCACATAACGCAAGCACTCAGGTCTCTCAACAGCAGGTACAAATATGACTCAGTCATTGTCCATGCTGGTGTAAACGACCTGAGACGTACCTCCTTGGACTACATGAAAAGAGACATTGAGGAGCTCTCTGATTATGTAGCCCAGGCAGGTATGACCCTGACTTTGAGCAGTATCCTACCTTCACCAAGAATGATGCCGCAATACAGAGATAAGATGATCAGCTTTAACAATTGGCTTAAACACTGGTGTCATTCAAAGGGGATCCAGTATCTGTCTGCCTGGGATGACATGCTGGACAAGCCACGCTGCCGCAAGGGCGGCTTGCACCTGTCACCCCTGGGATTCCGGATATTGGCAAAGGCTCTTGCCACCCCATGGTGCCTTTTTAGGCAAGGCTCAAATTCTAAACCTACCACCCTAGAACACAAAAAGGAAAAAAACTAAGGGTAATGCTGCTCAATGCCAGGTCTAAATCTCAAAATGCACTCGAGGCCCTTCTCAGTATGGAGAACATCGATGTCTGTGCTGTGACAGAAACCTGGTTCAAGGCTCCTGAGAGCACCCCAGCTATCAGGTTTTACCTCATATCATGCGTTCGCCCCAAAATCCGGACAATACCAAGAAAGGAGGGTATCCATATTCATCAAGGACACCCACACCTCAAGACTGGTGGCAACGCACGATGCATCGGAGACCATCCAGGTGCAATTAACCATAGGCAAGACTGCTCTGCAAATTGTAGCATGTTACAGGCCACCCTCACAAACTCAGGAAACTCACATGGCCTTCCTGAAAACACTAGAGGGATAAATGTATCACCAAACACCATCATACTAGGTGACTTCAATTACCCTAATATAGACTGGGAACACTACTCAAGCCCAAACACCCTAGCCCAAAAGTTCCTGGAATTCATAAACTCAAATGCCATGGAACAACTAGTCACCATCCCCACAAGAGGAGATAACATACTTGATCTCATCATCACGAACATGGGAGCACAATGTTCAACACCTTAAGTATACCCCTCACTGGTGAGATCAGATCACAAACTAATCTCGCTGGAGGTCCTCATCCCACCCCCACCTGAAATAAAAAAGACCAAAGTAAAGAACTTCTCAAAAGCCGACTTCACACTTCTAAAGACTAGTGTGGTCTCCTTTCAGGCCCCCGAGCTCGGAAAACAATACTCAAGCCGCTGAATCACTTACAAACGCCTTCTACCAGCACCTGCAGGACTGCATGGATAAGGCAATCCCAAGCAAAACAAAGACTCTTTGTACCAAAGGCAAGCGTCCAGTCTGGTGGACCCCAGCCATAAACAAACTCTACAACAAAAGGAGGAAGCTACTACAAGATAGAGCAAAATCCTTAAAAGGTAAGACACCCTTGATCACTATAAGTAAAAACTAAGAGCTCTCATAAAATCATCCAAAGCAAATTTGAGAGAAAAATAGCTAAAGACTCAAAAGACAATCATAAGGCCTTCTTTAGCTATGTTAGAAACCTAGGAGGAAACTCCCAGATATGCTCAGAACTAGTTCAAAATGATGTGAAGATTACTGATCCTACAGACATTGCCAACATACTGGCCGAGAGGTTCAGTGCAAACTTGTCCCCCAAAAAGGAGAGATATCTATACCAAATGAGTGCAGCCCCCAAACATCTCCAGCCCAAGTGAGAACTGCTTTCTCCAAAGCAAAAAACACAGCATCCATGGGACCCGATGGTGTCCCCGGCTGTGTGCTCCACGAACTCAATGAGGAATTAAACCCACAGCTAGGACAGCTGTTTAATCAAAGTCTTACCTCTGGATATTACCCAGGAGTGGCGCACTGCAACTGTGGTCCCACTTCACAAAGGCGGTGCCTCCACAGACCCTGGAAATTACCGCCCATTAGCTTGACAAGCCTTATCTGCAAAGCCATGGAGAGGATCATAATGGACCTCATAAATAAAGACATAGGAATTTGCAGACTTTGGATCCAACCCAGTTTGGCTTTGTCAAAGGCAGATCATGCCTTTTAAACTTGGTTGACTTTTTGAAACAGTCACCAAAGCCATTGATGAGGAAAGGCAGTCCATACAGCCTACCTCGATCTGGCTAAGGCCTTCGATACAATACCCCACTCGGGTATCATTGAAAAACTCATCAGCTTAAATGTTAACCCATACATCACAAGATGGGTTGCAAACTGGCTGAGTGACAGAACCCACAGGGTCAGAGTTGCTGGCGCCATGTCAGACTCAAAGCCTGTCACAAGTGGTGTCCCACAGGGCTCAGTCCTGGGCCCACTCTTGTTTGGCATCTACTTTTCCAAAGTACAAGCAAACACAGGAGGGTTATGGCTGACAAAGTTTGCAGATGACTGCAAACTGGGCCATAGTAGAAAACACATCTGACACAGATATCCTTCAGAAGGGTCTCACAGAAACGGATAACTGGTGCCAGAGCCACGGCCTAAAGTTAAATGCCAAAAATGCATAGTCATACCCTTGGAAAAACAAGGTTACCCTAGCTACCAAATAGGTGGCAATCCACTGAGCACAGAAGAAGTTATCAGGGACCTGGGGACCCAGGTTGATAGTAGTCTGTCATTCGACACCCATGTAGCTAAAGTAGTTAGGAAGTCCTTCTACATTGCCCACCTTATCATGAAGGGATTCTCATCTAGATCAAGGGAGGTCATAGTCTCCCTTTACTCATCACTCATCAGACCAATGATTGAGTACAATGCCCCATTCGGAATGTATCTGACCCGACACTTTCAGCAGCTGGAGAGGCCACAAAAGTTCCTCACCAAAAGGATAAAGGGTCTCAAAAATCTGTCCTATGCTGCCCGACTGAAAGAACTCCAGCTCTATTCAGTCGCTTACCGCTTGCTCAGAGGTGACCTTTGCCTAACATACAAGGCCATGTCAAACCCAGATTTGATGAATATGCTTCACCTCAAAAAATCTAGATCCATCAGAGCCACAAGGGCGGGAGACTTAAACCTCGACACGGCTATTAATAGGACGTGCTGGAGGGATAGATTCATCACGCAAAGACTCCCTATGCTGTGGAACAAAATCCCGGTACATGTGAGGCAGAGCACCTCGCTGGCCTTGTTCAAGAGAAATCTTGACCAATGGATGGGAGATCGCAGATATACCCCAGGAATTACCTCAGTGTCACTGCTCGACAGAGGCACAGCAAAATAATGGGTATAGTTCCCCATACTAAAGGGGTGGCGTAAGCCACAAAACAATGGGCTAGGCTTATAAATGCCCTCGGGCAGATAGCCTAGTATGAACCTATGAACCTATGAACCTATGAAACACAATTCAACCCCCACTTTGTGAACTCAATTCTATCCTTAGTATCACAGTACAGTTCCTTCCTCACTATCCCCCCCAACACAAATAACACTAATACAAGCTTTACTCTCAAAACAGTTTCCACCACTTCAATCAAAAGCATGCTCTCCAAACTAAAAACCTCATCAACAACAGCTGACCTACTCCCCAGCTATTTCTTGAAACTCACAGCAGATGCTATTGCTATCCCAGTCTCCACTCTCATAAGCAGATCAATTGTTGAAAACTATGTGCCAAAACTCTGGAAAATATTCTATGTTACACCCATACATAAAGGCGGGACCTCCACTGAACTTAATAACTACAGACCCATTGCTTTACTCTCCCCCTCTGGCCAGAATCCAAATGCATCCATACCCAGATGCTAAACTATCTCCTAGAGAGCAACATCCTGTCACCTACTCAGCATGGTTTGAGACCTGCCCATAGTACCACTACAGCACTCCTGTGCTTCACAGACACAGTAATCCATCTCAAAAATGAAGGCCTACAAGTGTCAACTCTTTTTTTGGATATGTCTAAAGCATTTGACACAGTCTCACACCAAATCCTGCTAAACAAAAAAACAAAAAAAAAGCACTTTTGTGGAATTATGCCTGCAGCTAGAGGGAGTCGTGGGGGAATGACTGTTGCGGAGATCGTACTATGGTGCAGATAAGGGAATATTCCCTTTTCCTCACTGTAGTGCGATCTCGGATTGAGAATATTAAAGTAGGGGGCGTGCGGGGGTGCAGAGGGGCTTGCCTCCCTGCATAAAACTAGATTTATTGTTTCTTTTTTTTTAACGCACTTTAACGAAAGTGCTTTTTTGGTGAAAGCGCTTTCGTTAAAGTGTGTTCGGTGATTGTGGATTCAGACTATTGAACTTTCGTTCAATAGTCCTAGATCCATATACATACATATATATACATATATATATATATATATATATATATATATATATATATATATATAAATATTATATATATATATATATATATATATATATATATATATATATATATATATATGTATGTGTATGCAGTGTATTTGGACATTGGATCCTCACTCTGAACCTCTCACTGCAAAACATCTGACCAAAGGCAGTGTAAATGGCGGCTGAAGGGGCCCAAACTAGGAACCTCTTGTAATTATAGCCCTCATCCCATCCTCCACAGCTGAACTGTTCTACCTTGCAACAACATAATAAGGCTTGCTAAGTTCTGGACCAAGGGCTTTGTAAACTATGATCATAGCAATATACCATTACACCATCTGAGACCTACAAAATAGTTATGACATCCCAAACATATCAGTTAGTAGAGTTCTCCAACAGCAGGGAAATGAGTCTGTAGAATCAGTCAGGTAGTCTATATATACATGTATATATGTATGGTGATGCATATATGTGGACAGATATATACATGATACATATATACATAGAGAGATATACATCCACATTCATATTGTATATATATATATATATATATATATATATATATATATATATATATATATATACATATATATACTATACAGAAATATATGACAGCTACAAAGACATGGCAATCAGAGAGTCATGCTGCAAAACACTGGAATTCTACATCTGGAAACTCGCTCATATGGAAGTATTCATTAAAATGGGGACCAATGACATCTGTGCTGTAACAGAGACCTGGATAAAGGAGCAGGAAGCACCCCTGCAGTACCAACATATATGTAATTCCACAACATTTGGCTTCAGAACATCGACTGAAGCTGCAATGGTGGTGGTATTTTCATATTCCTTAAGGATACACACACCTCCTGAGTGGTAGACCAACATTATGCATTACAGATCCTGTAGGCATAACTACCATTGGGTAAGACAGTGGTTCAGTTTGTAGCCTGTAATATGTCCCCATACTTTTCCCAAGACTCACACTCCATGTCCATAAACACTGTGGAGAATATTAATGTGTAACCTAACACCTTCATACTGGTTGACTTCAACTAGACACCATTAAGTGGGAAAGCTACTCATGTACCGTTGTACCTGGCCATCACATTGACCTGATCCTTTCTAACATGGGCGACTGTTACTCTACACCAATAGTCAACAACTCATTTGTTATATCCGAACACAAATTAATCACCTTTGGAAATCCACAGCCATCCTTAATCCTACTGCACAGGTAACCACCATGAAAAGCCTTTCCAAAGCTAACTATGGCCTCATAAAAGCAGAGTTGGCTAACCTCATGGCAGCCATGCAAATGGAGACTAGTTGCATGACAACTGAATCAAACAACAATGCACTATGAACACGTACATAAATACATTTGTACTGCCTTACCCAATACAGCCACGCCCCTCACCTCCAACAAAAGGAAGCTGATTTGGTGGTCCCCTGCCACAATGAAACTGTACAACAGAAGGAGGGAACTGATGTGGAATAAGGTGAAGTCCCAAGACAGGAAATAAACCCTTATCAGCCTCAATGAATAATTGAGATCCCTCATCAAATACTACAAAGTTAGTTGTGAGAACAGACTTGGAGCACATAGTAAAGACAACCACAAGGCCTCATACAGTTATGTAAAGAATCTCCATGGCAATACCAAGAATTGTTCTGAGCAACTAGACAATGGTACATCCCAGACTGAGTCAACAAATAATGCCACTATACTGGCTGGCATCTTGAGTGCAAACAGTACCCCTCACACTCACCCCCCAAAGGCCAAATCACAATACCAGTACACTACCAGGCACCCGGTATTACTGCAGCACAGGTTACAGCACCACTGTCCAAGGCCAAAAATACAGCCTCTATGGGACCTGAGAATATCTCTGACTGTGTTCTACATGACCTACAGTGACCTGGCACCTTACCTGTGTGCCCTGTTAAAGCACAGCCTCACCTCAGGCCTTGCCCCTACTGAATTCTGCACTGCTATAGTCACCCCTCCCCACAAATAAGGTGTAACTACAGACACTGGGAAATATGTCCCCAACTGCCTGCCAAGTCTGTTATGCAAAGCTATGGAATGCATCATCATGCAACTAATAAACATGGATATGGGAATCTGCAGACACAGGATCCCACACAGTTTACATTTGTGAAGGTTAGGTCATACATGCTCATTCAACCTGGTCAACCTCTTGCCCTCAGTCACCTGAGCTGTGGATGAAGGCAAGATGACACCTACAGCCTACATTGATCTTGCCAAAGCCTTTCATAACCTTCCCCACTCACTAAGCTTGGCATCAACCCCTATATCAGTATATGGGAGCAGAGGCATAAACACAGGGGTAGATTGCACATACTGCTGTCATATATTGAGACAGTTGCAGATGTCACTGAGTTTGTTGTAACATCCTTGATGAGGAATATGACATCGGTAATACCAATAGATGTGAGTAATTACTGACTGCATTCCCCAGAGCCCACAACTGATATACCAAGGACACCAACTGTGTGGTGGACACACAAAACATGACAGGCAGACATGTGGCCAGTCTGTGGACAGTGTGCCAGTGGAGAGGTATGTCAGAGACATACTACTGTGAGTCTTAACCTCACACAGTAAATGCATGTCCACACAAACCCTGTCAAGCTATCAGTCCACCGTGTCTAAGAACACTAATGACATAGAATCTGCTCACAAATCTGGGGATATGTCCCCCATGTTGGTTGGCTATCTCCACATGTCCTGTCTTGTGATATATTGCCACCCACTGTATGTGAATCTGTAGGTCACAACCTCTGTAGTGTCCCTCACACAGGCAAGGAAATGGGGCAAGGCACACATTAAGGAACATCCCATATGTCAGAACTAGCAGCAGTGTCCAGGCCCACAGCAAAATACAATGTGGGCACCTACATAGTAGCAATACCTGACATCTGCACATCTGTACAGAGGACAGACAGAAAGTAACTAGCCAACAGGTTGTGCATTAGGATGAATGTATTGAAAGATACACATCTGAAACTGAAAGGTATGCCATTACTACATGACAGCTGTTCCCAATGACATGTCTAAAGAACATAGTAGTCTACAGTTAATATCAACATATCAGATAAATATCCAATAGGAGATACATATAAACGTACAGCTCAAACATGTAGAACAAGATACTCAGTACTCAGAGTCCAGCTTTGCATGTAGGGGTGTATGGTTCCAGTACTACAATCTGCAATCTACACTTAATTGAAAAATCATTGTTAAAAGTACTAACGTAATGATACCATATGTGTTAAACTATTTTTGTCAACCAGTGCACTGTAGCTGGTGTAACATGCAAGTGTGACTGCATATAACTTGGGATACTACCCATGTATGAAAAAAAGAGAACAGATTGTGGTACTACCCATGTATAGCCAGGTGTCCCATACAGTATACTCACACCTCTTGCTACAGTAATGGCAGCACATAGAAGCATTTTATGTACAGGGAATTAAATTTAATTAAAATTAAAATAAATTAAATTTTATCAGTCTGGAATGTGATCAGTGGTTACCAAGGCTAGGCTATGCTTAGCAGGTGTAACCATTCCTTAAATGCAATTGCTAAACAGATTTGTGGACTGGTAAGCGAAGCCTACATGGTGTAAGTGCCTATACAATTAACCGTACATTATCAGAGCATATCGTTGGGCAAACCCACGCAAACACTCTTAAAGCTGCACAAAACTGCCTTAACCACTCTATATCTAACAGTCCTTGTTCTTCCTAGAAACAAAATAAACAGCCCTTGCAGGTCTTGAACCCAGGACCTTCTACATTACAGTCACAGCACTTAACTAGTGAGCCTTCTGAGCTGTAAAACTGCTACTTTTTCAAATATGTCATTCAGTACACATACTGAATAGTAATGAACAACTGCTTTGACTACTACAATTGTTAACTACTTGATAGTGAAAATAGTGTTTAATCAGTCATGTTTTTATATCTAAATATACACATAGCAGATAAATATTGTGGGATACATCTGAGAAGGTATATACAACATTCATGTTTACACATAAGGATATGGATATATATATATATATATATATATATATATATATATATATATATATATATATATATATATATATTCCTGTACATATACACATATATATTTATATGTATATATATATATTTTTTTATTTTGATATATATATATATATATATATATATATATATATATATATATATATATATATATATATATATAACATGTAGTGGAGTCATACCTCAGCACCATAACTCTCAACCTCTTAGTGCAAGGGAACGTAATGTAAGTATTGCAGTTATAAACGTAGAATGTTGCTACAGTAACAGGGGTTGTGTCAACATACATGTGGAGAAAGGTTCTTCTGAAACTAACATGTACGCCATCAGTTACTGACAGACATCATAAAATCATCAAAGTGAAGTACCACACAAATCACAGTAATGATCCTGTGGAATACAGCAGAAATATGAGCAATAAATGTGGACAATCTGAAACAATCTGATCAGTCGAGAGGTATACACAGAACTCTTTAGTGCAAGAAAGGTGGACTACGCCTGACAAAGGGGATGTTTAAAGCCAAGAAAATGGGGATATATCACAAATACTGGAGTAGATAAGCTCACACAGTTGATGCATTCACAGCCTCCTGTCTGTCCTAATACATATTAACTGGAGGAGCAGAGATGCCAAGTCACATACTTTACACTAGTTAGTGATATACATCTTCACACCTCTGCTTTGTCAGAAATACACAAGACATATGGTGGCCAGGCAACAGTACATCTGACAAATATCTGGACATAACATCACACTAGGCAACTACATTGAGCTGCTAGGCATGTCACCAAGCACTGTCTAAACTACAGGCAGACTGCTACAACACTAACACAATTTACCTATGGGGGAATACAGATGTAATTGCAAATATAACAGGTACTACAGGCATGTAACAGCATGGAGTAACAAACACCAGTGTGAAAGTGCATACCCACAACCAATCTCAACACAGTAACAATCACATTATGGTAAGCCTAATTAATAGTACAGTATATGGACTGTGTGAACAAAACTCATCATCATATTTAACAGCCACACACTAACCCTACATATACTGGCCCAAATCACAGTGTAGTCTGATGCCTGACTGTGGTATGAGACATGTCTCAGTCTGGCCCTACAAACATATAAGATGATAGGGTACCAGAAACTGAAGCAGCATGCAACATCAGATAGAACAGGACCAAGAACACTGACATCTACCCCAGTCTGTACGCAGGCTAAATAACATATTCACAATACACTGCTCCACAATACTGACACTCTGTCAACAATCACCATAAGTACACAGACCTCACTACTGTACAGACTACAACAGAATGCTCAGGTTTTGTCCTCAAATAGAAGGCCTCCTATAAATAACATGTCTGGCAGTCTGATATATCACTGGCTTGATATTAGGAATCATGTCTGTAAATCATGATATACTGTACATATCCACCTCTTACTGCATGACATATGGACAAACAGTGACAGACTTGGGGGACAGAGGCACAAACAGAGGTCCAACATTGACATATTGCTGTGATAAACTGAGAAAATTGCTGATGTAACAGGGTTTGTTGTGACATATCTCTTCTGAGGGATATAAAGTCAGTAACACACATGGATGTTACCATTTACTGACTACAGTCACCAGAGTATGCTACTGCATTTATAATGAACAAAAATGTGTGAGTAACACACCACATGTAAGACTCCAAACTCTTGCCAGTCTGCAGGTAGACCTACAGGAGAGAGTTTTCTCAACCACATAACACTGTCATGCCATATTTTAAATAATGTAGAACAGCCACATCCACACAAACCCTGTTAAACCAACATTACTTGAAATGTAGAACAACAATACTTACTTTCTGTCCCCATGTCTGGAACATCTCCCTCCAGTTTGTTGGCCTGTCTCCACAGTGTTTGTTTTAAGAAGTATCTCCAGCTACCCTCTGTGATGCTGTTTGTCAGACACCTACATGAAGTCCTGCTCACAGTGAAGGAAAAGGGTCAACACCCACATGAAGTGCTTAGTTAAAGGAGTGTGTTTCCATGCAATTGGTTATAGGAATGATACCATAGCTGTTCCACATGCAATCAGCAAATGGAGGACTCCAATTCATGCACAGGCCATCAGCTGATCATGAGCATTACTTACAAAAGTCAAGCTGCTGCCTATGCAAAACAGATGTATTTTCCACATCTACCAGAGAGGGAGAGAGAGAGAGAGAGAGAGAGAGAGAGACAGAGAGAAAGAAAGGAAGAGAGAAAGAGCTAAGCGTGTTTGTGTATGATCTGTGGGTGGAGAGTGGTCTATGGGTATTATAATGGTTGACTATATTATTCACTACTCCATATTGTCACATAGTCATTGCACATGGCAGTAGACGTTTATGGTTGTGGATTTTCTACAACACCCTCTACAGTGTTTGACAACTGTTGGCCTTATAATGTGGACATTGGGGCATATAGGTCCTCAATATAATAATGTAGCAAAACCTGCACCGCAATGAATCTTGTTATTACACAATCAGCCCAACACCCACACACTTGCCAGTACTGGGTTTTGAACCCCTAGCTAGCTATGTATTGCTATTACAGTGTTACACATTTATCACAAGCACCATGGAGCTTATATGATGGAAAGCTGTCCAAAGGTATCTTTGAATGTGAGTGACATCAGCAGCAGTGTAAAGGAGGGGTAAGGAAAGTGTAGTAAGTGTGAATGCCCACAAAATCATGTGTCAGCAAAGACACACACACTCTCTCACACAAACACACACATTATCACTGTTGTCAAAATCAGGACTAGAATCCCTACCTAACTAGTTTGCGACACTATGGTATTACGCAGTTATCGCAAGTGCCAGGGAGCTTATACGGTGGAAAGCTGTCCAAAGGTATCTTTAAAGGTGAGTGACATCAGCAGCAATGCTAAAGGAGGGATAAGGGAGGTGTAGTAAGTGTGAATGTCCACAAAATCAGGTGTCAACAAAGACACACACACACACACACTATCTCACACAAATACACACATTATCACAGCTGCCAGGATCAGGATTAAAACTCCTACCTAACTAGTTTGCTACACTACAGTATTATGCAGTTATCATGAGCGTCACGTAGCTTATAGGGCTGAGACTTAGCCAAAGGGTTATTTTAAGGTGACATCAGCAGGCATGCTAAAGTAGGGCAATGAGAGGTGTAGTGAGTGTGAATGGCCTCAAAATCATTCACCTCCCTACACACAAAGACACAGTTTAACAAGTTCCTATGTCTGGGATTAGATCTCATACTTAACTAGTTTGCTACACTATGGTATTACACACTTATCACAAGTGCCACATACCTTATAGCGCTGAAACTTGGCCAAAGGGTTATTTCAAGGTGACTGACATCAGAAGGAGTGCTAACAGGGGCAATGGGAAGTGCAGTGTGTGTGAATGGGCCATAAATCATTCCTCTGGAAACACAAACACACACACACACACACACACACACACACACACACACACACACACACACACACACACACTCTCAGTCACACACAACTTTATATTTGACAGGACTAAGTATACAAATGCTATATGAATACTGATTTGCACTATCGTGTTACACAGTTATCACAAGCACCACAGACACTAAAGGGCTGAAGGGTACCACAAGGAATGCCTACAGTGATTGACATCAGCACATCATGTGATATCTGCCAATTGGATGTGTAGTGGGTGGGACAGGCCTCATAATGGAATTCTCTCTGTCACTATCTATCTCACTCTTCCCCACATCTCTGTATGTGCATTTTTGACATATTATAGTGTGTTGGCCTTGGATATATGTGAGTATTCCTTTCCAATGTGTGTGTGAAGCATAAATGGTGTACAGCTTGGTGTGCATGCACAGACATCTGTGAATGATAGATATGTATAGTCCATTGTGTTAGACATGGGCTTCATTTCTCTAAGTGTAGGAGCATGCCCAGTATGACCTTCTGTATTGAGTGTGTAAATCCATTCCAGGTAGGACTGTACTCCAGTCCAGGGTTTTGGTGTTCTACACCTGCAGCTAGCAACCTGTTTCTGCAGGATATCTGTAGATAGGTTGACAATATGGAGTCACAATGGGCGATAGATAGGGGGATACTGTAACTATTGCTGTCTGTGTTGCTTGTGTTACATGGTTAGTATTAGAAGAGATTTTCAGACATATGTACTGTGTTACACTGTGATGTATTATGTCATCAACTACTGACAGATATAATTATTTGAATGAAGCTGAGTCCAGTATTGTGGCCTGCAGACTACACATTCTTGCACACTCGTGCCATTCTGGAGGGGTAGCTGCAGACACTTGCTGATAGGACTTTGTAAATGCTCCAGCACCTTGGTACTATGGTGGCTGAGGATCCCCTTCTTGTACATATATCGACTTAACAGAATGGCCATATCCTGCTGTGGCCAAACCTTTCAGCTGTACAGATTCACCCAGGTTACCCAGAGGCAGGGCTCATATATCTGATCAGTTACCCTTCATATTGTGGTTTATGAGCAGGTTTGTAGCCACCCATTACCGGATTTGCAGGCAGGGGTAGTATGGGCACACTTCAGAGTTTCAGACTTCACACACTGCATGACATCCATGCTTCTACACCCCCACTCTGTTATTCTATCCTCTTCCTAACATTACTGCAAGTGATATCTGAGAAGTATCCCTATAGTTGCCACTTCATCCCAGCAGTATTTATGGATTGGTCCACAGTTCATGCAGTAGGACATGGGGGGGGTGGGGGGCATGCTACCGGGATTTTTCAACATGGCCTTGCATTTCTGTTCTGTTGACTGTGTTAGGTTGTTAGTTGGGACCCCATGAGATACCATACATTGACACTATGGGTGAAGCACAGGCCTTTGACAGAGGATTGTAGGCTATTTGGTAGGGATGCCACCCATCTGTAGCAGGCCAGTGCATTCTGTTACTCCTACATTCCCAGGCTGTGAGCCAGTGGATTCCCCTGGGGTTGCAGGGTAAGTGTGTGAGGTGTTAATGTCAATAGTTCCTGCCCATATTGATCCATTGGTCTGGATGCAGGCATGGTGTTGCTTACAGGTAGGGACAGCTCTGCATAGGACACCTCTTCAGCATGCTGCATTCTCTGGGTATTCCCATACAGAAGTGGAGTCATACTGTACTCATTCTCAACAGCAAGGATATGACCTGTGGATAACCTGTGGCTGATGGTGGGGTGAGCTGAGTGCATGCGTAACATGGAGCTGACTCACAGATATACCAAGGAGATTCCCCTTATGCTGCCTTGTGCTGGGACATAAGCAGTCTCTCATTACTTCATAACTGTGCCTTTTGTGGTATGCCAGTGATTGGCCAGACTACATCAGTATTCCACACTACATGGACAACTAATGTGCTGCTAACCTGTATGTACAATTCCAAAGTTGTGTGTAGTTGACAGTTACATTTTATGCACTCTGTCTAGGGTACTTCCACCTCTGTACTGTGTGTATGTATTGGCCCGCATTCATGTCCTGTCCATCTTTCAGACAGTGATAGATATTGACATGTGGACAGTGAGTATGGATGACTGCTGACATGGGTATTACTGAGAAGCATTGTGGTTGGCACTGCAATTGTCAGAACATGGTCCTGTTAACCACAGTACTGCCCATAGGCCACGGAGTCACAACCCACCATGCCTACATGCTGACCACTTCCAGACAATATTAAGCCCACAGCAAACTAACACACAGACCCTTGCATATTATACATATGCAGCAATCTATCCTGTAGATTGGGCCAGCTCATGTAATATGTGCTCCACTGATATTACTCCTCACACTTACATGTTACTGCATTTCTACATAGGATTGTGGGGGGGCACACCGGATGACTTTAAACATTTGCTATGACTGTACTGGTATTTCAGGTACTCTGTTGGCTTCCATTTCATATTGTATTCTGACCTATCATGCAGATGGGAGGCATATTAATAGAGTACAGATCTTAGGTTTTATTGACCTACATTTCAGTTTCAGACGTCCTACCCTTCAGACCTAACATACAGCTGCCAGATCTGTTGTAGTCTGTCTATGTAGGTCTGGAGGGGGACTGTCCACCATTGCCATCAATTGGAGGCCTTAGCCCAGCCTTTCTTTATGGTCATCTAATCCTGTCCTGCTGGCTGAGGGTGGTGGTGGTTATGTGAGCCTCACTGACATGCATGTGTGTGTCCTATGGACACACATTTGGGCCACCACATGTACAGCAGTAGGATTTGTCACCTTGTCTAGTATTGCCTAGTATATTGACACCAGTATTTGTTATGGATTTCATGCTGCCCATATAGGTGTCCTCTATCTGCTGCCATCCCATTCAGCCACCCGATTCCCTTGAATGCTCATGTCCATACCATAGATACAACTATCAGAACATACTACTCCATTCAGTAATTGATAGGAAGAGTGACTTACCTTGTGGCTGTGCCAGTATTGAGGATGGTGCAGGAGGGCTGACTATGTTAATGCACATAGTACACTCCCTATAAATGGTAAAGCACGGGTAGTGTCATGTTTGGCATCCCTTCTACAGTATGTGCGAGTCAGAGAGAGGTGTCATTTCCGGGGTCTCTGCCATGTCAGTGTATGTGCTATGCGTTGCCTCTTTGCCAAGGCCTGGGCATACTGGGCACGTCTCCTTTTGTCTACATGGGCAGGCTCAGGTAGTTCCTCCTCTGAGTCACTTTGTGCCTGTGATGGCCTTGGCAAAGGTGTGGGGCTGTGTGGCGTTGCCCAGTGATGTTCCTGCTGCAGCTCTTTCCACAGGATCATATTGTGTAGCATGGCACATACTATAAACATTTGTGCACATGTAGTTGGAGAGTACTGCAAGGCTCCACTGGATATTTCCAGGCAGTGGAACTGTGACTTGAACATCCCAAACACATGCTCTATTATGATTCTTGTTTGTGCGTGTGCCTCACTATGGAGTTCTTGTTCAGTTGTGTGCATTTCTGAGGGGTGTCATCAGCCATGGCTCCAGTGTGTAGCCAGCAACCTCCATTAGGAGGTCATATGGGATGTGCCCACTGGCAATTGACTGGTACAGCTGTGTCATATGCCAGATGTGGGAGTCATGATAGCTTCCAGGGTTGCCAGCACACACATTCAAGATAATGCCCTGGGCATCGCACATGACCTGGCAGCTGAGGGAGGGGAATCCCTTGCGGGTTATGTAGACCCTACCCCACTCACCAGGTGGTGCTTTGATGTGAATGTGCGTGCAGTCTATAGCACTCACTACCTCAGGGTATTCTGCTATTTGGTGGAAGAGATGCATATTGCTGGTCAATGCCTCATGGGTATTGAGGAAATATATATGCTCACCAGCATGTGCTGACATGGCATCCAGGAAATGGTGGAGTACTCTGGATGCTGATGCCTGTGAGATCCCCATGATATCCCCAGTTGGCCTTTGGAAGGTACCTGTGGCTAGTATTCTTAAGCCTACACAAACCTTGGTATCCACTGGGATGGGTTCCCCTCTGTTGGTACTGTGTGTGAGGTGTGGCTGGCACAGCTCAACAATTTGCTGTAGAATGTCCCTGCCCACCCTATAGCACTCCACTATCTCCAGTTCATGTAGCCCCTGGTAGGTTTCCCTGTGTCTGTGCACTCTTCTCCTCCTCCTCACTGTGGGATGGCCATCAGCATTCAGATCCTCACTACCCTCAGCCTCTTGCACATATTGATGTATGAGAGTGATAGCAGCCCCAAACCTTTTGTTAGTTTTGTCACGTAAAATTTCTCCATCTGTGTACACTCTTGGTGTAGAGTTTGTGGAAAAAAAATAGACTGAAAGGTATTTGCATACTTTCTAGTAGTGTGCTGGGCTGGGCTGTTGCCTGTGTAATTGGCTGATTCTGATACATTTCACCTGCCAGCTATGCTAGTTCTCCTTGATTGCCTTCCTACTGCTCTTTTCCCTTCCCATTGCCTGTCCGTTTAAGCCCCGAGGCATGCTGCACATGCCCAGTGCTCAGCTTCTATTTCCTGTTTTTTTTGTTTTGTTTAAAACTCGGTGTGCAGTGTGCACACCCGTTTAGACAATGTTAACACTGATAGGCAGCCTCAGATACACCTCCTTCCTTAGCTTAGCTAAGGGCAAACACAAGGCACACAGCTCCAATAAGCTTACAGCATGCATGACACTCCCCCTTATGAGGTCATACGCCTCTTAGACTTATACAGTGGTGTTGCTGCACCTACACAGTTGAATGCAAGCTAACACTGAGAAGAAATCTGTGATTCAGTATCAGTCCCCTTATTTGCATAAACCAGAATGCTAATTCATAGTTTCCACACTCACACTGAGCCTTCCCCCTTAGCAACCACTATTTCCTGGTATTGTTGTCTTATGCATGCCATTGACTATTATGGCAAAATGCTGATTTGGGTTTAAAAGCTTATTTCCCCCTTTTTTGTCTTATTTTCAAGCTGATCCCATTTGCTCAGCCAAAAAAAAAAAAAAAACTTGTTTTTTATAAATTTGCAACTATTTTTTCATGCCAATGGCCATATATTTGGCCATTGACATGCCTACTACATTGAATACATGTTCTCTTTAGAGCTGTCATGCCTCCATTTTGTAATCTGCAGAAATGTATTCGGTTACTAACCGAATACATTTCTGCCGGTTACACTATTCCTGCACAGATGCCTGCCTGCTTCCTGGATCACTAATTCACCTCATTTGCATGGTTTTCACCAGCAAATGAGGTAATTAACATATAGCAGTGGTGTCCGTGTGGGAATAGTGTTGGTGTGCACGTTCATGTCTCGGGGATCGTTCCTGGATCACTCGGTGATCATATTGCATACAGCAGCACTTGCACTATTTAGGCACTCCATGCAGTGCTTGCTGAATCCAGGGGAGACTCATTTTACCACGTGCGGATATAGCTGTCTATGACAGAAGTGTGGCCATTAACATCGCATATGTAAGTACTGTGAGTCTGAGTGCTTGCGTGCACGTATGTGAGTGTGTGTGTGTGTGTGTGTGTGTGTGTGTGTGTGTGTGTGTGTGTGTGTGTGTGTGTGTGTGTGTGTGTGTGTGTGTGGTTCTGTGTGTGTGTGTGTGTGTGTGTGTGTGTGTGTGTGTGTATGAATGAGTGTGTATTTGTCTGCTGATACTTATGGTGGCGAAACGCAAAACACTAGTTACAACTGTATCGACTGTTTGAGTCAGGGCTATTCAACCAAATTATTGATGAGCTTTTGCATAATGTGACTCTTTCCTGTTCCTGAATCACTTGTTATCACCATAGTGCTACTGGACCTCACAGAGAAATACTGGTAGTGGTATGGTGATACCCCCCCCCCCAAAGTGTAGCAGCCAAGACAAAATTAATATTAGGGTTGCTGACGGTCATGTGGTCCAAACTGATTTCTGCAGAAGAACACCTGGCACTGTACATTTAATGAAAAAAAAATGCCCTTTTCTTTACAAAATGAAAATCAATGTCCCTTTATTTGGACATAACATATTTGCAAACATTTGTGTCTACAGTTATGTAAATGTTACCAGTGAAAACAACATGAGATCACTTTAGTCAGTTTTCAATCAATTTACATATCTTTTATTTTGCATTTTCTGTCAGCCCAGTGTATTTTGACCTGTATAGTGCAATGAATTCAACACTTACTGATAACATTATTATTAAATGAACAAGCAATACGTTTTAAAAACAAAATCAGTTGTTTGGTCAATTCATGACTATTAATTAAGCAGGTACACATTAACTTGAACACATATGTGACAGATTTGTAGATGCACCTTTTGTTTAAGTGCTTTTTACTTTCATCTTCTCTAGTATTCAATTTTTGCTTTATTGCCATTTCCCATTTCACTGTGGGGAGCTGTATCCCAGAATAACAGGTTAGTCTAAAATCCAATAAATATGGTAATACCAAGCAAAAAACAAGTATCCAGCACCGATATATTCTGCTTAGGGAATAAGAAAAATAATTCATAGAAGACCAGTTGGGGGCTTTTGTCAAAATTAAAATGTAACACAACCAAGAAGTAATACATGAGTACTTTCCATTGCTTTGTGCCATTGCTTGTCTTGTCAATATTATTGATGAGATCAACATGTTTTGTGCAAACCATAACAATTTAATTTGAAAAGGAAAAGAAATAAAAAAATGTGTCTGATTATTAAAATATGATGAACATAGCACCAGCTTGGTTTCCAACTCATAAGATTTAGAATAGTATTTTTACACAGATATTATTTTACTAGTATTTGTCTGCAGTCAAACCTGCATGCAATATTCCCTAGAAAAGGCTGATCATTTTAATAATGTTAAAATGCATGTGGTATATGAAGAAGCATTGTTATTACTGTCTAAATACAATGAAATGGCAAATACCTTTAAGACTTAAGAAAGACTCTTAAGAAAGCTTTAATAAACACATTTAAGCATTATTAAGCTCCAGTCCTTCACTAGAATATATCCTTCAACTTCTTTGCTCAAGAATTCCAGACAAAGTAAAAAATAATGGAGGGAATTTTTAAATATTACTATAATTTGCTTAAAATAATAATAAAACAACAGGTTGTGTATAGACATGTATTATTTGAACAATGAGTATGAAACTCTAACTTGTGGCATTATTGGCCAACTGTAATCCTCAATAATTAACAAGAAAACAGAAATTGTACAAGGAAGAGGGCAAAGGAAAAAAAAGTGTTTATACGGCAAAAATAAGTATGGTCTGCAAAATTAGAGACAGTTAAGACACATGCACTTGAACATAAAACAGTGGTCACCACAGAATAAAACTGAGAAGTTAAACATCTTAAGAAGCAGTAACACTTCAGACTGTATACTTTTTTTTCTTTGTGGCAGTTTGAAATGTATTACAGCTTTTAAAGTTGTAACATGGTAACAGATGTTCTTTGCTTCTGGTCTCTGTGAAGAGTAGTGAATGAAGCAGAGTTAGAGTCTTAATGGGTCTACTTTGATTCAATGAAAACTCATTTCACTGAATTTCAAAACCCTCACACCAAACCACTGAAATCTCAAATCACTGAAAACTCTTTCACTAAGTCACATTTCACTGAATGTAAGTACTATTGGGCAAATAAAACATATATGCCCTTTTCCCCAATGAAGTGCAATTCTGGAATTAGTATATATAGTTAGGGGTGTGGGGGGACACAGCCACCCACATTGGGCGGTGCGTGAGACATAGTCCCCCACCTACTTTTCATTTTATATTGTTTGCTTTCAGTGAAATGAGATTCATAAATATAAAAGCTAAGTAGGTTAGCTGACTTATACCTTATCCATTTTGTACAGAAATACAATGGAATAGCTTGACACAAAGAATTTTGACTTTCATGCAATTGAAGTGCATAATTTTTCTACAACGAGACTTGATGAGCTGAGAGATCATACAAAGACTGATCCAGTTTTGCAAAAGCTCAACCACTACATTAATGTTGGATGGTCGTCAAAGCAATCTAGTGTACCACCTAAAGTGCAAACTTATTTTCCTTACAGAGATGAGATGTTGATGGAAGATGGCATTATTTTCAAAGGACTTAGAATTGTTCCTGCTTCCTTACAACATGAATATATTCAGATTTTGCATCATGGTCACCCAGGATCTGAATCTACCAAAAGAAGGTGAAAGAACTAGTATTTTGGCCTTCTGTAGTAAAAGGCATTGATAAAGTACTTTCTTCTTGTTCAGTATGCAATAGTACTAAATTGCGTTTGAAAAGAGAACCACTTCAGCTAAGTCAAGCTCCTGAACTACCTTAGTCAACAGTAGCCACTGATATATTTGAGTGGAACAATCAGCATTACTAAGTATTGGTACTCTTATTCGAACTGGTTTGAGATTGATTTACTACCTAACCTAACATCCACTGCTGTTATAACTAAGTTGAAACACTATTTCTCAGTCCATGGTAGTCCACACAAAGTTGTTTCTGAAAATGGTACCCAATTTACTAGTCAGATTTTTTCAGAAATTTGCAAGAGAATGCAACTTTGTACATGTTACTAGTAGTCTAGAATATCCGCAGTCAAATGGAGTAGCTGAACGTGCAGTACAGAGTGCAAAGCAATTAATTGAAAGGTCAAAGTGTGACAATACCGGTCTTTTTGAATTTACTCAATCTCCCAAACATACCCTGTGATAATATATTTGGCTCGCCTGCTCAGAGACTTATATCCAGGCAAACCAGATCAACATTACCTATTAGTTCCAGTTTGTTGAGGCCTAAAGCTAAGGAAAACAGAACCATTACAGCCCAATTATTCAGGAAGTGTTCTTTCCAGAAGTCCATCTATGATAAATCGAACAGATTTCTACGTCCATTGAAAGAAGGAGAGATGGTGAGATGGCAAAAGGTTTTGACTGGATTGGTCAAGTAGCAGGTATATGTACCAAGCCACAATCCTACTTTGTAGAATCTGAGGGTGTGGAATACAGGAGAAATCACAGACATCTTCTTCCTGTACCAGAATCAATATTGCAGCATTGTTCCTGTGATGCAGACTCTAGATCTCAGAGCAATCCAGACAATGTTCCTGTTTCAGAACGTATCTTAACTTCTACTTCTGTTCCTGATGATGTTTCTCATGTTCCCAAGGTTGATCATTCAGCAGAGACAGTCCCAGTTGCTAAATCTGATTCTAAGTTTTATTTCATATGTTTTGGTTGTATTTCCAGACCTAGTGTGAAATACACAGTGACCTGGACTTGATTGTATATATGTGTATCTAGTTCTGTATAATTGCTTGGCAAAGAATTATTTGTATTGATTGCATGTCAACTGATATTGTCAATATTGCATATTGCATAACCTATTTCTCAAAGAGAGAGGATGTAGAACAGAGCATGTGTGCTGTATCTTTATGAAGCATTTCAAGGACTGAACGTGCAAATAAACAGCAAGCATGTGCTAGCTTCAGTGCCATTTTGAGAGTGCAGCCAGAGAGTGAGCATGTATGAGTGTAGCTGCCTGAACAAAACCCACGAACTCTCATCTATTACATCCTGACTAGATGATTGACAGAAATATTTGGCCTTGAGCCATAGTATTGTCCTTTAAATGACTCACATTTGTTTATGCCCCATTAATGCAGAAGCCGTATTCTACAACAATGTATTCCATGCTTGACCTCAAAATTAATAAAAGTATACCCTGGGATTCATTAACAATTGTGTAGGTGCTGCTCTAAGCCTACATGATGTAAGTGTGTTAGCGTGATGAGCAGCAGCACTAATTAAATATGCATGCTGTTCATCACACCTACAAGTTTACAAGCATCTTTTCATGGCCAGCAATTGTGTTCATGGCCAAGGAAAGGTGCTTGCAAACATGATCACAGAATGTAAACAAAAACGGCTTGCATATAGGCAATGCTCACATGAATGAAATAGGGGAATTGTATACAATGACTAATTATTCATCTGGAAGGGGAAATGCGTAAAGTGTACTTGTATAACACAGGTAAATGTGCTGTAGTGTCAAAGAAATATTTTTAACATAAATCCATAAATAACAATACTGGTGTTACACACATAAATAAAAATGGACATGCTAACAAGTATGTAATAGGGTCACAAAGCTGCAGTTTAACAAAGGGGAGTTAAAATGTGATATACATGTTAAAATGCTGACTTGAGATAACCGATAGCAGATAGGAAGGACAGAAGATACAGTAAAGGTTGAATGCATAGACTGTTTTATTGCAGATGAGATGTATATACTGGGAATTATGAATGCAAGCTGACACCACTGCTGTGTTCTCTATTTCAGCATGTATACACAAGCACAAATGAAACTTAGAGCTATATTGTCATGTATGTCAGAAATGGATATGTTTTTACAAATACATTTCAATGTCACTGATAAGAAAATGGGTTATCACCTATAAACATGCAATAATCAAGCAAGTGTTGTATAGTCATGTAAGTGCTAAATAGTAATATAACACACAGCACACATAAGTGACAAATGACAACACAGATCTGATTACATTACACATTTTTAAGTTTTCCATTGTTAATTTGCAAACATCTCAGCCATTGTTATGCTGGGCATGCTCACATGGAATTACAGGGAACATGGGTTCAAAGATTCATAGAGTAGTACTAGGCTAACTGCCCTTGTGGGCCATTTTAAGCCTAGCCAATTATCTCATATGAGAGTCAAACCTTGCACCTTGAGTCCATAAGGTAAATACTTTTAACTACTACGACAACCTCCCACCCCAAAATATTACATTCATTTACAGATATAGTCTACCTGTTATTGACTCAAACCTAGGACCTACTACACATAAGACCATACCTCTACCCATGTAGCTAGTTGAATGTTAAAAGTAGATGGCCTCTATGGGAATTAAACCCACAACCTTGGCATTATTAAGCCCACATTCTAACCAACTGAACTAACCAGCAACATCATTGACAGTAGCATAAAAGTAATTTAAAAGAACCAACACACAAGAAAGTGTTGTAACAGAGGATCAATCACAGCTTCTGACAGTCATGCTGCATGCCATGCAGTAAGAAATATTTATGGAAGCCCTCATCTGCCATTAAGCTTTGTAGTGTGATGAAAACAATAGCAGTACAAAATAAATATCCATATGAAGACATCTAATACAGAGCAAAAATCTTGTGGGAATAGGTAATGCCTATGAGCAATGAATGATATAATAAACAATTGCAATATGTAATTTCCAAACACGTGCCAGGACAGATATCAGAGAGATGCATACCAATCATGGATGCCTCAAAAATATGCATATCACTTATGTCACGAAGAATACCACTGAAGGTCTTGCAGCATTTTTCTATCATAAGGGGTATGGAGGCCCTACCTTGAAGGACAAGGCATGAAAAAGGTAGCCGTCTAACTCTGCCATAACTATTGTCTGTGTGTAAGCCACTGATGTTACCAGATTCAAATCCTTGCTTATTATACTAGTCTTTCCCCAGACCTCGATATTGACTGCATGTGTCATATCAGATAGCAGTGGAGGTTGTCATAAATAACTGAATCGAATGTGTAGACTAAAAAAGGAGTTACAAATATAACATGAACAACTGGATTTAGTCAGAATGCTGGAAAGGACATCCATGTGTTACTGTCCACACAGCAGTGAGCAGTACAGTATCACTGCTTCTTTGATCATTGTGTAGTACAAACACTGTTCCAGAACTGAACCAAATTCTATCTGTGAAGGTATGCTATACAAGCCAGTACTCAATGCACATGCCACAAAAGCACTCACATACCCCAAATAACCATGTCACTGCCATATAATCACAATATGTGATGATATATCATTGGCCAACATAAAAAAATAATAAAAATAACCAGATACAATGGTATTTGTGTAACATCATTGCATTCATACAATGTTCCCCTTTCAGGGATTGAACAGCAAGCTATGTGAATCTATTGATGAATGATATTTGAATGAACCACAAGCTCAACAGTGGAAGCCTTAACACAAGTGGGACACTCCACCTATGATAACTTATTACATTAGAGCCAAGAACACTCTCTGTATGCTGGAAAAACAAGGAAGACACTCGAATGATGAAACACAATTTATTCCATGGTGCGATAAAAACTTCACAGCATTAGCAGCATATACAAATAGTAGTAACTGTATACTCTACAGTAACACAGCATCCACAGTCAAGCACTTTCGTCCATCCGAACTTCTTCAGAACTGTGAAAGTAACTGAACATTCTCTATTTAAAAAGACATCAACCAATCACTGTAAAATTTAAATAAAATATGCAAATAAGATTTCTTTAAAAATATATAATAACATACTTTAAAACACTCTGATTTTGTTGTATATACACATTAATATTGAAGTTAATATACCCAGGAATCAGAGTTTTTGTACCCTGTATTTTAATTCAGGCTTAAGAGAAATAAGATCATTTAATCCTGCTGTAACATTTGAATTATAACATAGCTGCCATTTCATTTTAGCTCTTTCTAAATCATTCTTCCAATCTCCACCCCTTATATCCTTTGGCACAACTTCCAGAATCCCAGAAAGAAAAGTATGATTGGGGTTGGTTTTAATATGCCTATATAACCCATTGTTGTAGTCCTGTTTTCTAATATCATAGAGGTGCTCATATATCCTCTTTTTTTAGCATCCTCTCAGTTTTACCTATGTAAAAATGAAAACAAGTCTGGCAAACAGCAATATACACCACCCCATTTGTATTACAGGTACCCTTTACCAACTTAATTTCAAAACTAGTCCCTTCAATATGATATACTGGGGATGTTATAATGTGCCTGCAATATTCACAGGCACCACATTTCATCGTACCTTTTCTACTTGTAAAGGGTTTAGAAATAGAATGTTCTAATAAAAATGTCATGTTATTGTTGGTCCTGAATACAAATGTTGGTTCTGGTCTGAGAATTTCTTCAATCTCCGTAGTTCCTTTAAACAGTAACCAGTTTTTCCTAAAATAGATTTTATTTAGTTTAATTTAGCACCCAACAGTGGTTTGTATCTTACCTCCCATTCACTTATTACTTGATGACAAATGGGTAACACAAATTCATAAGGGTACTTCCTTTCTACAAAAAAAACTACCAATTTACTCATTTCTAACTTAACTAATTCTAAATTCGAGCACATCCTTGCAATACGGACCATTTGGCCCTTTACTATATTCCTCTTTATATACAATGGATGACTACTCTTAAATTCTAAATAGTCGTTAGAAAATGTAGTTTTTTCTGCAAATCCTTGATTCAAAACAGTTATTTTCAACATTCTTTGACAATGTAATGTCTAAATAATCAATATTATCAACATTACAATTACCTGTGAATTTAAAATATTCACAACTGTTTAAATAATTGATAAAGTTTTCATGTTGAATATTATTTTTCCACAAGATAAAAATGTCATCCAGGAACCTTAGATAACTAATCCAGCAGTCCACAAAGGGAGTATTATGTATATACTCCTCCTTCCAACCCACCATAACCAGATTTGAAAATAAGGTTGCGCAGCTAGTACCCATAGCAATGCCATGCATTTGTCTATAAAATTCCCCCTCAAAATGAAGAAGTTGTTTTTCAAAACAATCTCCATCAACGTCATCACAAAATTCATCATAGTGTTACATAATGAAGTCCTTTCCAGTAATACTCTATTAAAATATCCAGGCCCTATTTCATGGGGAATTGACATGAAGAGATCTACAACATCAATAGTAGAAAAAGAAATATCACAATCAAAATACTTATTTTTTATTCGACTTAAAAATTCCCAGGAGTCATTGAGAATATAATCAACAGTTCTCAAATATTTTCTTACCACTCGGCCAAGAAACACACCAAGTGAATATGTTGAACTATTTTGACAAGTAATTATTAAGCTATAGGGGGATCAATGATGTTTTTGTTTTTTAAAGAAATGTTATTTGCAAATTTTATTTAAATTTTACAGTGATTGGTTGATGTCTTTTTAAATAAAGAATGTTCAGTTACTTTCACAGTTCTGAAGAAGTCTGGATGGACGAAAACACTTGACTGTGGATATTGTGTTACTTTGGAGTATACAATTACTACTATTTGTATATGCTGCTAATGCTGTGAAGTTTTTATCACACCGTGGAATAAATTGTGTTTCATCATTCGAGTGCCTTCCTTGTTTTTCCAGCATACAGAGAGTGTTCTTGGTTCCAGTTTGTTTTCTCTCTGTGCCGTTGTTTTGTTTTAACTTATTACATTAGATGTATGTGTTGTAAACAATCTGTTTGTGATTAAAGGGATAGTGAAGACCTCTCCCACTGTAAATGCATATATTATAACTGTGGTGGATTCCATTCATGCATTACAGTATAAGCCCCAACAGGCACTGTATATGAATGTCAGACACATGAGCATTTGACAACACAAAATGCATGATATTATACATTATCAATGCATTACATTAGAAGTGTGTCTGCAGTTGTGAGCTATGTCAGTATGTGAAGGCATTACATCATGTTATTGCTGCAAAGGATATGTGTGCCTGTAATTGCTGTACTAAGTCAACAACATACAAAATGACATCTCATTTCCTTGTGCCAGTGGATAACCTTTCCTACATATGCTGTGTGATGAAAAGATAATCACGTCATCATTATTCTGAATAAAAGTATTACTATATGAGAAATTATCATAGCTTTTTTAAGAGGAATCAACATCTATACATGTACAGAGCAGTTGTGTTTGACAACAGTGTTAGTGACATGTACACTCACTATAAGACTGACATAACATAGTCTGAGAGGTAATATCTAGATTAGAACTAACTACCTAAAATCACAAGCTTCAGATTAGTGCCTGAATTGCAAGCACCACATCACATGCTGATGTACAACTGGGGCAGTGCTCATTTAAATGGATGACATCACCATTTATTAGCTGGATGTTTACACTAAAAAGTGGTTGAAGTACACAATTACACTCTACATCTACACATCTTATAGGATCATAGGATCATAGGAGGTTACTGGGCTAATGGCCCTGAGATCCTTACAAGCCTAGCCAAGAGTTTATACCCCCAAAAAGAAACCTCAGTCAGCAACTGTCATTCTTGTCAGTGAGGGACACAGATGTAACCCCTGAGACAAATTTGTGGTTTCCCATTCACTTATCAAGGTTGTACTTAAAGAGGGTCAGTGAGGTACTCTGATGTATATGGGAAGTCTATTCCAGAGATGGGGCAGCCTCTGGGAGACAAACCTGTCTCTCAAGCAGGTTTTGTTGATGTTGCATATTAGAGTTAGGCCTTTCAATCAGGTAATACTTGAGAACTTAGACTTATTGATATGGAGCATCTATAATGAGGCAGGGTCTGAAATTGCCTTGTAGGTGAGACACAGATTACCTCTGAGCAATCTGTACAATACCAAGAAGAGTGATAGTGATTTGAGCCTGTCTGCATAAGACAGGTGTTGCAGGCTATCAATTCTCTTTGTGAGGTATTTCTGTGGTCTTTGCAGTTGGTTCAGGTGTTTGGAGAAGTACAAACAAAACAGGGAGTTATACTCAATTATAGGATTAATGAGGGAGGAGTACAGAGAGGTAATGACCACCTTTTTTCTGGATGCAATCCCTTTACTTATGAGATGAACCAAGTAAAAGGCTTTTCTGACCACTGCTGCCACATGATGGTCAAATGTGAGATTGTTGTCAACCTGAGTACCCACATCTTTCACCAGAGATTGTGTGCTTAGGGGGTTATCGTTGATGTGGTCATCAGTAGGGGGCATGTTTTTGCTGAATGGTATGATAATACATTTTTTTGCATTTAACTTAAGGCCATGACTTTGACACCAGTCATCTGTTGCTGTGAGAACCTCTTGCAGTATGTTAACATAATCTGGGGAGTCAATGACAGCACCCAACTTACAGTTGTCTGCAATCTTGGTCAGCCACAGGCCTTTTGTCTTTGCCTGGACCTCTGACAAGTAGATGCCAAACAATAGGTGTCCCAGGACAGATCCCTGGGGAACACCACTAATGACAGGTCTGCTGCTGGAGGTGGAGGCACTTATTTTGACCTTGTCAGTCCTATAGGTGAGTCAGTTGGCCACCCACCTTATGAGGTAGGGATTTATGCCAAGTTGTGTTAGCTTTTTGATGATGCTCAAGTGGGGGATTGTGTCAAAGGCCTTGGCCAAGTCAAGGTAAGCTGTGTGTACTGACTTTCCCTCATCCAGTGCCTTGGTGACAGTCTTAAAGAAGTCATCCAGGATTAGCAGGCAAGATCTGCCCTTGAAAAATCTCAACTGGGTGAGGTCAAGTGCTTGGAGATTGTCTATGTCCTTGTTTATGAGATCCATAATAATAATAATATGCTCCATGGATGTACAGATCAGACTTGTCAAGCTAATGGGGTGATAGTTTCCAGGATCAGTTTCCAGGGTCAGTAGTGGCACCACCTTTGTGGGAAGGGATGACAATGGCAGATCACCACTCTGCTGGAATGAAATCTGTACTTAGGCTGTGGTTGAATAGGGTGCTCAATGGTTAAGCTAGTTCTTGCTGGAGATGGTGCAGAATACAGCCTCAGATACTATCAGGTCTCATGGAAGCTGTGTTCTTTGCCTTGGATAGGCCGTTTAACACTTGATCTATGGAGATATGAGATGTGGGAGAAGTACTGGGGATGTCAAATGGGCCTTTGGGGGCATGGGGTTAAAGTTTGTACTGGACCAATCTGGTAGCAGGTTGGCTAAGTCAACAGGATTAGTGTAAATGATGCCATTAATTACTAATTTAGAACAATCCTGGTCTTTGCCATGGAGGTTTTAGATGTAAGCAAGGAAAGCTTTGTGATTTTCCTTTGTTTTGGAGGCAAGTTTTGATAATTAATTGCCTTTGGAAGCTTTCACAAGTGACCTAATTTGCTTGTTGAGGCTAAGGAGGGAGTTTTTCCAATTTGGAATTTGTTCCTTTTTACCCTTGGACAATAGTTTCCTCCTTTTGTTGTAAAGCCTGTTGATAGAGGATGTCCACCAGACAGGTTTTCTTTTCCTTGAGGAGCAGGTCTTAATACTATTGGGTATGGCTGCATCCATGCAGTTAAACAGGTGCTTGTATATTGCACTGGCATACTGTTCAGTATAGTTGTCTGCATCCTTTGAGGGGGATGGTGGTGTGAAGCTACTGATACCCTCCCTTAGGAGGTTGTAGTCAGCTTTTGAGAAGTTTTTTAGCCTGGTTACAGCTGGGGAGGGGGGGGGTTGGGTGGGATAGAAACTTTGAATGAAACAAACTGCTGAGCTGATCTCACCAGGGAAAAACATACTATGGGAGTGGTGCAGCGGCCACCCATGTTGCTGAGAATGAAGTCAAGAAGAGTAGCATACACAAAATGAGGGTGAAGGACACACTCATAGCTGGCCTCAGACATCCTTCATATGTTGTTAGACAATGTATAAAGCACATTATCAAAGTCACACAACAAAGGAAAATGTGCACTCCAAATGTGAGACAGGGCAGTTATGGTAGAATTACGTAATCATTGTATGGCCAAAAAGTTTATTTCCCTTGGGATGCTAGGATCTGCTGGTGTGTCACTGTAAATCAATCTCATAAGTTGAAGTGTACATTAAGGTGGTTGAGAGGTGGTCAAAAGTATATGACAGTATTTACAGACACACTATTTAAGCATGGATGAACTCAAGTCCCATTCCTATCCGGTTTCACCATCTATGCAGCACTTTATCAGTAGCCAGAGCTCCAAGAAAATGCTGGATATAAGTGAGGCATACAGCATCTATAAAGGAATAACATCAGGAGTGCATTGCCAAGGAGATGTTTATGGTAAAATGACTTTTACTGCCATCTTGGGGTGTGAAAGTTGCCACTACAAATGTGTGTAAACCAGTCTTGAATTAATTTGCAATCACACACATATAGACACAGAGACACACACACACACACACACACACACACACACACACACACACACACACACACACACACACACACACACACACAATTAGAGAAGTTAACAATTGCTGTATTCAAGACTCCTACATAACTATTTACAGATTCTAGAGAATAGTGTAAGAAACAAAGGGACCACAGGACAACTCTGATGGTTAAAGTGCCCCTTCTTTGGAACAGACTTACTATTCACATGAAGCAGAGCCCTTCCTTGACCTCTTTCAGATACAGTTTTTTATCAATGGGTGGGGAATCACAGATTCGCCAGATCAAACCAAAAATATGCAAGGAAGACAAAGTGCACGGATCAAACCATTGTAATATTAAGTCAAAAAAATATCCAGCACAAGGGAAAGATGAAAAAATATTATAGAAATTTAATGTGGCAAATTCCATGAATACAATAAAAGCAAACCGGTATCAGCTAAAAAGTTGTAGCCTTCTTCAGTGCATCAAAAAATATTCATTAGGGCAAACCCTTACAGCTGCTTATATATATCACTTAATTGAAATAATCCATCAATTAATTCAAACCAGAACTAACATAACTCATTCAAGCCTGGTTTAAATAAAGCACCTAACCTAATAATCAAAGCAGATTCTTTTTGATTTAATAAATTGTGCCATGAAGCTTTACATAACTTGTTCATATGAATTTTGTCTATTATGGTAAAGGTAAATTTAGCAGTTTTGTGTGTTAATGTATGTTTGTAGAGGGCATTAGAAACCTTTTTATTTCTTATTTCACTTAAATATTCATTGATTCTATGTCTGAAAGGTCTGGATGTTTGTTCAACATAAAATGAAGAACAAAAATAAGTGGCCAAGTAAACAATCCATTCACTGCAGTAATTTCCAAAACATCTTATTTCATAAATTTTGGATGTGTTACAGCTAGATAATTCCTTAGTTTGAGATACATGTGTGCAAGCACTACAATGACCACAAGAAACGCATACTGATAGTATATGTCCAAATAGGGTTCTTTGTTGGCTGATAGGTGGACTGTAATATTTATAATGAGTTAAATAAGAGTTTATAGTTCTACCTCTACGGTAGGAAAATAGACATCTGGAGTTGAGCAGTTCACTCAGTTTGTCCTGGGCTAACAAAATATCCCACTGGTTATTTATAATTTTTTTAAATCTATTGGTGTTATCCCAAGAGTAGTAACTAGCCTAACTGGTTGTGTTATTTGATTTTCAGCCCAGTTAGTTCTGTCCTTGTATTGTAACCACTGGCACCTGTCTATTCGAGCAACCTGATGTAATGTTCAAATGATAGGATCCTGATGATATCCTTTGGTAAGTAACCTGTGAGTTAAATCATCCTGGCAGGCTTTAAGGGTTTGTTCGGTTGAAGAAATACATTTAATATGTAGATATTGAGACTTAGGAATAATGTTGATGATGTGGCGAGAATGATAGCTGGAGACATGTAACAAGGTGTTATATTCTGGAAATTTTCTGTATACTTGTGATTCCAGTGTATGATCCTCCTGTCTGGTTATGATGACATCCAAAAATGTTATTTGTTGATATTCAGTGTGCAGCATAAACTGAATGCCCCACTTGCTGTCATTAAGGTATTGTATAAATTTATGTATTTATTTATTTATTTATTGACATTTGTTAACCGGGTTTGTCCAACTGGGCTTGTGGCCTATTTTCAGTGGAGACCCGAGGAGAAAAATTCCAGTAGTACATTTTAAACAAATACAATTTTAAACAATATTGATATAATAGCAGTTATAGCAAAAAGATTCACATATGTTGGGTTACATGCATAAAGTTAAAGTTGCATTAAAAAGAAGCTAAGTAACACGTTTACATTGATATAGTTCAATAGGTCAACAATAAAATTTTTTGTTTGTATAAAATTATGAATTATAAATTCATGCACATATTGCTGATCCCCCCGCCACACCATCCAACAATCATCCAAATATCGTCTCCAAATATCAAGCTTTTCCAAAAATATATTGTGATTGTCATCATATATTAGCTGTTCCTCCAAAAAACCCATAAACAGGTTGGCATAAATGGGAGCAAAAGATGCTCCCATAGCCGTACCACAAACCTGCCAGTATGATTTCCCATGAAAATAAAAAACATTTTTTGACAACACAAGTTCAGTTAAACAAATAAGGAGTGTGTTAAACTCAGGAGTGTATAGTTGTGATTTGTCAAGCCAGAACTGAATAGCCTGTAGACCTGCCCAGTATGGTATACTAGTGTATAGGGAGGTTACATCTAGTGTACATAGATACCAAGCTGGTTCCAGTTGTGTGTCCTGAATAATATTAAGAAATTGTGTAGTGTCCTTCAACCTAGACCTAACCATGGGTAGCAAAGATTGCAAATGTTCTGTAATGAAGGCAGATAAAGGTTCAGTTAATGATCCCCTACCAGATACTATTGTCTGTCCTGGAGGGTTAGTGGGATGTTTATGTATCTTTGGTAGCAGGTATAAATACTGGGGCACAGGATCTGATTGGATTGTTTATTTGGCCACTTGTTTTTGTTCTTCATTTTATGTTGGACAAACATCCAGACCTTTCAGACATAGAATCAGTGAACATTTAATTGAAATAAGAAATAAAAGGGTTTCTAATGCCTTCTACAAACATACTCTAACACACAAAACTGCTAAATTTACCTTTACCATAATAGACAAAATTCATATGGACAAGTTATGTAAAGCTTCATGGCACAATTTATTAAAGCAAAAATAATCTGCTTGGATTATTAGGTTAGGTGCTTTATTTAAACCAGGCTTGAATGAGTTAAGTTAGTTCTGGTTTGAATTAATTGATGAATTATTTCAATTAAGTGATATATATAAGCAGCTGTAAAGGTTTGCCCTAATGAATATTTTTTGATGCACTGAAGAAGGCTACAACTTTTTAGCCGAAACTTGTTTGCTTTTATTGTATTCATGGGATTTGCCACATTAAATTTCTATAATATTTTTTCATCTTTCCCTTGTGCTGGATATTTTTTGACTTAATATTACAATGGTTTGATCCGTGCACTTTGTCTTCCCTGTGTATTTTTGGTTTGGTCTGCTGAGATACTGTTCATACGCTGGAGATGATTTGGATGGATGGAGTTCTAATTAGCGGCTTTGCATCCCTTTTTTTGCTTCTTAAATCAAGATAGACGGTTTATCTTTACAAATAATTTATGTGGACCAGTCTTTCTTATTCATTGACCTGGATATATGTTTTATGAGTGGATTTCACTTTCTACATCTTTCAAAAACTGTCTCAGTTCACTGCATACTGTTGGGTCTTGCCCTTTAGGAGTGTTTGGTGGTTGGCGTTTAGTCCTGCTTTCTATGGATACTGTTCATTTTGAAACAGTCTCTTGTATGGACTTGGGGCCTTAAACACAGGATTTATATCAACAAGTTCAGTAAGTTGAGACCAATGACTTTTGGGTATTCATATTTGGTATTTATAATCTACTGAATGGGCTTGTTTATTAAAGCACATTTAGCGCTTCACATTTGGCGTTTGAGAGTCACAACTATTGATATAATTTGTTGACACACTTTGGTATACAAATTTGGTGCTCAAAAAAGGGGGGCTAATTTTGCTAATGTCTTCAATAATGCGAGATTGTTGACTGTTGGGACATTGTTATAAATCTCTAACAGATCAAGTGGAAATCCTTGGGTATTCGGCTATCTGCGGGGATGCCATCTTTATTTTTCAACTGAGGCATCATGAACGAAACATATAACTTTCGCATAACTGTTTTCTAACCATCATTGTTTGCTGAATTGGGAGGTTGTGACTTTTCTTTATTGATTGGACCTATTTGTGGTTCAATATAGTGGCCTGGGCATATGGGATGATGCCATGCTATATTACGTTTTTTCTAATAACCGGATAACTTTATTGAAAAACTGGGGCATCGAAACTGTTTACACATCATATTTTGGACTTCTTTTGATGTAACTTTTTGAAACTTCGATTACTGTAACTTTACTATAATTCTAGGATTATTATGTTTAGATGTATCCTGGTTGTCTGGCATACTAGGACAATTAAACAGATACTGTGTTTACTTATGATATATGTATAAATAGAGTGGGCAGTCTATTGTCCACATGTGAATTACTTTAGATTATAACACTGCTTTTACAAAGCAGATGTTCATTATCGGCTGTTGATTTATGGCTTTATTGAGGTCTTAAAATATACAGATGTATTGAGACATATTGGGATATGAACTAACTCACATCCAAATTATTTAACTTGGTGTATGCTTTGTATATGCGCTTTACATGATCTTTATAGTGTGTTTAAGCTGGGACATTATAGTTTCAGAATTCTGGGTTACGTGGTCTGTTGGCCTAAATTACCCCTGTTTTGAGAACTATTTATGGTGTTTGCTTATTTTTTTGGATGCCTTTTACAAACCTAAGATCTAAACCATTTTTAAACCTAGAAGGATGAAGTTAAATCATATATGTCTATGGGCATTGGTTCGACATACTACTAGTAATGCCTAGTCAGACATAAGGATTTTGTTGTGTTATGAAGGTATCAGAGACAAAGACAGTCACCTTTTATCCACTAGTATATGTTCTTATTAAAGAACTTTATTGTGAACTAATATCAGGTGTAACTGTTTATAGTGCTTTTATGCACTAACAGTTAACAGCAGTGAGTGGCAGAGATGCAGGTCGGCCTTTACCAATTTTTATGGTGGTTAATTCTTTATATTTTGGGTCTGAAAGACATCAACATTTAATGGTGTTTGATATACTTGGAATTTTCCTTAGATAGGGGACTCATTCAGACCAACATCCAGTGACTCATAACAGAGGTTTATATAACCAGTTTTGGATCATGTTCTGTTTGCTATTAGAGTTTAATTTGGTTGTTGGTTTTGTTCTTTTCCATGGCTGAATAGTTATTCGTTTTGGGTTAGATATATTTCAATATTTGGATTTATAATAGATGGTGGAATAACAGAATTGATTCAACTACTAACATATTTTTAATATTTACTAAACATCATGGACCTAACTAAGCTATTACAAGGTTTATCAGCTGACAGAGATAATTTAGAGATTTTTGGTTTTAAACCATCTAATTTCACTAACACTGTAGCAGATAAGGATGACCCACAACATCTTTGTGGTCTATTATTTCAAAAGTTGACCAAAAATATGAGGACACTTAGGACAATATTTGGCACCTCAAATTATTTAAAGCTTACAAGCTTAAGGACATCACACCACGAGGTTTACAAGTTAGGATTCAATCCCTGGTGGGACAGATAGATGACCAACTTTCTCAAGATTGGGCCTTAGCACAACATAAAGCAACCATGCTTTTTGTAGATCTCCTAATTGCATATTATGAAAGGATGATTGATAAATGCATAGGGGAGGTTATTATTAGTTGTGAACAGGCCAAAATATATGAGACATAAACCTTTTTCAGTAGCTATTTAAGCAACTTGGCTAAAGATCTATCTATATTGGAGGAACAGCTAGTTAAGAAGAAAACGCAAAAATTCCAAAGAGACATTACAGATTATGAAAAGGGGAAACAATTTGTTACTCAAAAAAATTGTGAGATTTTCAGATTCTGGTTTCAAAACAACCAATTGAAAGAAAATACCCAGATCAGTACTTAGTAAACTAGCACAGACTTATAGTGGCACTTCTGAGGAGGATTCATCCTCTGCCACTGATTTAGACTCCCTTTCTACCCAAGAATCTCCAGTGGCTAAAAGGAAACCTCATGTAGACCCTTTAGGCATAAAAAATGTAGGGGGGGGGCAGGAAACATAGAAAAAACACACAGCATTCAACAATTGTTGGAAAAGATCGTATCTCAGTGAATAATGTACATACCATCTCTTCATACCAATTGTCTGTTGTACAAATTAAACTATTGAATAAGGGTCTCCATTTTGTGGCGACTTTTGTGGTACCTGAACATATACTCTGGTCAATGAAATCAATAATTTTTGTAAACTACTTAATTTGAAAATATATTTTTCAGATACACAAAATACTCAAGGATCTACTGGTTTCCATTTTAGAAAATCTAATTTTGAGCACCCCATGGATAAGCATGTTGCAGTATTCAGGGAGTGTGTGTTAAAAGAACTTCACTTTTCTCAGAAACACCAGTTGGTTAGATACACTTTGTCTAAGGCAGAACAACAAGCATTACAGGACCTGAGTAATAATCATGATTTAGTTATTTTGTCAGTAGATAAGGGAGGTGGCCTTGTGGTTATGGATTGGAACATGCACCAGGCGGAGGCTGAAAAACAACTGTCTGATCCCTGATTCTATATACATATGGTAGTTGACCCAACTCCGAATTTCAAAAAAAGAAATTGATTCCTTCCAAGACCTAACAACAGAGGAAGGCATAGTTTGTCCGAAAGTTTGTAGACAACTGAAGGTTTCAGATCCCGTGCCCCAGTATTTATATATACTACCAAATATACATAAACATCCCACTAACCCTCCAGGATGGCCAATAGTATCTGGTAGGGGATCATTAACTGAACCTTTATCTGCCTTCCTTACAGAACATTTGCAACCTTTGCTATCCATGGTTAGGTCTAGGTTGAAGGACACTACACAATTTCTTAATATTATTCAGGACACACAACTGGAATCAACTTGGTATCAATGTACACTAGATGTAACCTCTCTAGTATACCATATTGGGCAGGTCTACAGGCTATTCAGTTCTGGCTTGACAAATCACAACTATACACTCCTGAGTTTAACATACTCCTTATTTGTTTAACTGAACATGTGTTGTCAAATAATGTTTTTTATTTTCATGGGAAATCATACTGGCAGGTTTGTGGTATGGCTATGGGAACATCTTTTGCTCCCATTTATGCCAGCTTATTTATGTTGTTTTTGGAAGAACAGCTAATATTTGATGACAATCACAATATATTTTTGGACCAGCTTGATATTTGGAGATGATATTTGGATGACTGCTGGATGGTGTGGCGGGGGGATCAGCAATATGTGCATGAATTTATACAATACATTAATGACAACAAGTGAGGTATTCAGTTTACACTGCACATTGAATATGAGCAAATAACATTTTTGGATATCATCATAACCAGACAGGAGGATCATACACTGGAATCACAAGTCTACAGAAAATTTCCAGAATATAACACCTTGTTACATACCTCCAGCTATCATCCTCGCCACATCATCAACAATATTCCAAAGTCTCAATATCTACGTATTAAATGTATTTGTTCCTCCGAACAAACCCTTAAGCCTGCCAGGATGATTTAGCTCACAGGTTATTTACCAAAGGATATCATCAGGATCCTATCATTTGAACATTACATCAGATTGCTTGAATAGACAGGTGCCAATTGTTACAATACAAAGACAGAACTAATTGGGCTGAAAATCATATTCCACAACCAGTTAGGCTAGTTTCTACTTTTGGGACCAACACCAATAGATTTAAAAAAAATTATAAATAACCAGTGGGATATTTTGTTAGGCCAGGAGAAACTGAGTGAACTGCTCAACTCCAGGTGTCTATTTTCCTACCGTAGAGGTAGAACTATAAACTCTTATTTAACTCATTATAAACATTACAGTCCACCTATCAGCCAACAAAGAACCCTATTTGGAGATATACCATCAGGATGTGTTTCTTGTGGTCATTGTAGTGCTTGCACACATGTATCTCAAACTAAGGAATTTTCTAGCAGTCACACATCCAAAATTTATGAAATAAGATGTTTTGGAAACTGCAGCAGTGATTGAATTGATTATTCGGCCACTTGTTTTTCTTCCTCATTTTATGTTGGACAAACATCCAGACCTTTCAGACATAAAATCAGTGAACATTTAAGTGAAATAAGAAATAAAAGGGTTTCTAATGCCCTCTACAAACATACTCTAACACATAAAACTGCTAAATTTACCTTTACCATAATAGACAAAATTCATATGAACAAGTTATGTAAAGCTTCATGGCACAATTTATTAAATTAAAAAGAAACTGCTTGGATTATTAGGTTAGGTGCTTTATTTAAACCAGGCTTGAATGAGTTAAGTTAGTTCTGATTTGAATTAATTGATGGATTATTTCAATTAAGTGATATATATATATATATATATATATATATATATATATATATATATATATATATATATATATATATATATATATATATATATATATATATATATATATATATATATATATATATATATATATATATATATATATATATATATTTATATAAGCAGCTATAAGGGTTTGCCCTAATGAATATTTTTTGATGCACTGAAGAAGGCTACAACTTTTTATCTGAAACCGGTTTGCTTTTATTGTATTCATGGGATTTGCCACGTTAAATTTCTATAGTATTTTTTCATCTTTCCCTTATGCTGGATATTTTTTGGACTTAATATTACAATAGAATCACAGATTCACACCTGGTATAGTACCTATGTCCCTTATGGACAGGGGCAATCTGTAAGATACTCAAAGCACAGGCAGAAATCTATTCCATCTTCTTGCACCCTAATGACCATATATTAGGTAAAATCAGATTATATTAGCTAGGCGTGCAAAGGCCCTTAAACCATTAGCATATTAATCTCCTATGAATAGATGAACCTATGACAGTGCACTTTAGAAAGAATGAGTGAGTTACTCAACAGGTGTAAGCATAGAATATATATTTTTTAATTGTGTGCTCTTATTGCTGCCTCAAAACTCCTGTCATTTGAACACTGGAACTGCACCCCCTAACAGATGTTTGCTTCACTTTCCCTCTAAAAGATATTAAATAGATATTTTTTTCAGTCTATGAAACTAATCTTGGAAGCATTCATTTAGACTTTTGTGGACATAGTATGGCCAAAAAAGAAATTGTTTCTCTCAGTATGGGGTAGAAAATTGTAATCAGTACAGTAGAGTACAAGGAATATGCCTAGCTCACCCTTGTGTTGTTAAGAAGTTGTGGTTGTGAAAGGTGGAATAAGGGGATGGTGGAGTCATCTTACAGTTTAAAATGTTTATCCAGAGTTGATTGAGCACATGATCACCTAATTGTAAACATCCCCAGTCACACAAGATCCTCATATTGAGATGTAAACCTCCTATCTATATAGTTACATAACGTAAAAAGCATTGTATTGATCACAAGCACCACAGGAAAAGTCTGACTCAAGGGGGAGAGACAGTGTACTTTTGTCAGGATGACTTCACCATTGTGTTTCAGAGAATGTCTGAGTACAAAATGTGATAAGGGAGCTGTATGAAGAATTAAATGTATTATTTTCAAGGCACATGGATACAGAACCTAACATTACACAAACACAAGTTTTCATGTCAGGCATTGAACCTTTTCTCAAGTTAGTTAAACAATCTAGAAAGCAGTATATTAGTTGCAAGCACAACAATAGAAGTCTGACTTGTAAAGGAAGAAAGTCCCGTTTTGTTTGAATGACCTCATCATTGTGCTTCAAAGAGGATGATTAGTAAAAAGTGGGAAAAGGGAGCTGTGTTCACATTTAAATGCATTCTTCTCAGTGCAAGTGGAAACAGCGCCAAGTGTTTCCCAGATGTTGCCTATTTTGGGCATCAAACATCCTACCTATCTAGTTATACAATCTAATGTGCACTGTATTAGTTGTGAGTGCAATATGAAAAGCATGATCCTAGAAGTGAAAGACTGAACTTTTTTTCAGGATGCACTTTTTTTCAGGATGAACTTATCATTGTGTTTCAGACAGGATGATTAAGATAAATGTGGGATAAGGGAGCTGTGTAATGAGTTAAATTTATTCTTCTTTGGGGAAGTACTTACATCACCAGGTGTTACACACACTCACACAGACAAGTTTCCCAGGTTGGGTAAAAAACCTCCGATCTGTCTAGTTATAAATTCTAGAGAGAAAAGGAACTCTGAAAATGGTCCGAGCCACATCTGAATAAAATTTATTAACATACAAAAATAATTAAAAATAACATATTAAGAGCTTTCATCTCTGCTAAGGAGACTTCATCAGAATACAGTTCTTGCCACTGACTCTACCATTTTTATATGAATGTGTAAATTAACTCTTTGATTGTACCACCAATCAAATTCCATTTAGCAGATGTTAATCATTAACATTTACAAAGACACCTTTACCAAAACATCATAAAACACTTTATACAATAAATTAAACAGTATCCATAACACCCATGTTGGTAGAAAGGGCCAGTATTATAACTTAAATTGTTAACTATTTTAAGATGTTTTTGAAAATAACATTAAAATATGCATATTTATGATTAGAAAGGATTGAAACATATAGATTATTTTATTTTATTTTATTTATATTGTATAAAGTGTTTTATGATGTCTTGGTAAAGGTGTCTTTTTAAATGTTAATGATTAACATATGCTAAATGGAATTTGATTGGTGGTACAATCAATGAGTTAATTTACACATTTGTATAAAAATGGTAGAGGCAATGGCAATAACTGTATTCTGATGAAGTCTCCTTAGCAGAGATGAAAGCACTTAATACATTATTTTTAATTATTTTTGTATGTTAATAAATTTTATTCATATGTGAATCAGACCATTTTCATAGTTGTTTTTCTTCAGTATTATATATTTTATTTGTTCTCAAAAATTCTAGAGAGGACTGTATTAGTTACAAGTGCCATAGTCAAACTTTAATTCCTAATGAGACAGAGAGAGCACTTTTGTCAGGATGACCTCATCATTGTGTTTCAGAGAGGATGATTCAGAAAAATGTGGGATAAGGCAGCTGTACAAAGAGTCAAATGTATTCTCACAATACCAGTCATTACACACAATCACCCAACAAGTTTCCCATGTTGGGCATTGAAAGGTCTACCAGTCTAGACAACAGTGTATTCGTCACAAGCACCACAGGAGAAGTCTGACTGTTAAGGGGATAGAGTGCACGTTTGTCAAGATGACTTCATACATGTATTTCAGAGATAATGATTAAGTAAAAAGTGGGATAAGGAAGCTGTGTGAAAATTAAAATGTATTCTTCTCACAACATCAAGCACTGCACATAGTCAAACACACACACACACACACACACACACACACACACACACACACACACACACACACACACACACACACACACACACACACACACACACACAAGTTTCCCATGTCAGGTTTTGAATGTATTTGCTATACAGTTACACAATCAAGAGAGCACTGTATTAGTTGCGAACACCACAGGAGAAGTCTGTCTCTTAAAGCCAGAGAATGCACTTTTGTCAGGATGACCTATCACTGTGTTTCAGAGAGGATATTTTAGTAAAAAGTGGGATAAGAGGGCTTTGTGAAGAGTTAAAGGTATTCTTATCAGGAAAAATGGACAGAGAACCATTTGTTACACACACAAGTTTCCCATGATAAGCATCACACATCCTACCTTTCTATTTATACAGTCTAGAGAGTATTACCTTTAACAAAGTTAAATAGCACATTTGAACTTTAAATTACAACCTCCCAAAAATGTTGTGAGAAATGGGCTTCTTACACCCTTTGTAAAGTACTGTGTAGCTGGATTCAAACCCTTAACCAGCCGTGTTTATTTCTCTAAGATCACTGCACTTGCACCTTGGGCTGCAGCAATAGTTTTTTGACAAGTGGAATTGCTACACTCGGTACTGTCCAGCCAATGCCAGGCATGTTTGCACAACATAAGACAGTCAAAACTATTTTTTTTTACTTTTTCCATGGGTAGTTAACCCTGTTTGCATGCTACCAAGCAGAGAGAAATGCAAAGTAAAATAAAAAAATACATATTGTGAATACTTAAAATGTCTAAACCACATTCAAGCAATGCAACATATGTCTTATTTTCTCTCAACTCACTTCAGTTACATCTTGTGCTATAGAGTGAGCTACATGAAAGGTATACTTTCTTCACTGACTACTATTCAAAGTACTGCCATTTGTAATTCGCTCTCACCTTCTTTTAACACCTCTGTATGCATCCCATCTACTCTCTAATTTAAACAAGACTGTCCTTAACAAACTCTCAGTCTACTACAACTACATTGTCAGATTTGCCACTGGGCTGCCTTTAGGACACATCATTGCATCAATCTAAACCAGCTTGGGTGGCTTGAACTACCCAGTCTAATCCAGTATAAACAACTGATTATGGCCTATAAAATCCTTTATAATCTGGACAATACTCCTGCACTTAAAAACCTTATCACCCCCTATAACAATCCTCGACTGCTTCGATACTTGAACAGACTACTAATTCAGACAAGCAAAATTAACAACACAGCCGGTGACTCTCTCTTTGTAAACTCTGTAGGTAGATCCTGAAACTCACTTCCAGCTGATATTACTTTATTTTACTCCCTAGGTCAATTTAAAACTAGACTCAAACAACATCTGGCACTAAACTGGCCATGTCATTTTATCACGCCTGGCTAACTCTCTTCTAGAATGTGTAAAATCTGTTAATCAGATTACTGTGTAATTTACTCCTGACTTTCATTCGGGATTAACTCTAACCTGTGGAACATGTTTATCTTGTTTGCTTATGTAATCATTGTTAATATTCTATTCTTAATACATTTTGTTGTATCTGTTTACTTTGGAGCTTTTCTCGCTGGGCCACCACTGAAAATGGATATACATCCAGTCGGACTATCCCGGTCAACAAATGTAAATAAATAAAACTAAATACATTTGTGCAATGCTGACTGGCATGCTTGTGCTACATAAGACAACCTAAACTAATTTTTCATGTTTTCCTTATTATGTTAACTATGTGTTATCTATGTTTGTTCACAACTAAGCAGAAAACAAATGCAGATTAAAAATAATTAAAAAAACTACATATATAGAGAGAATATGTGCAATGAAATCTCAGCACAGGGTTGGAACAATGCATCCTATGATTAATTTCACTGACTTCACTTCATTTATACCCTGTGCCACAGAAGTGGACATCTGTCAGGTATATTCTCTGTAGTAAGTACTTTCTTTGCTGACTAGGTCTGCACAGAAGTGTCAGGCATATTTGCTGTATACAAGACAGCCCAAACATTTTTTTTCACTTTTTTCCTTAGGTGGTGAAAGTTTTCTCCCTACTAGTGAATGGAAAAGGCATTAGAAGAAAATATATGACAGACAAAAAAGCTGACAGTAAATTAAATACAATCCGTGGGTATATGTAGCAATGGCTATAGCACGGGGGTGCATTCAAATGACACACCCATCCTTTTCACATCTCATTGCAAGAACAGACATGTTCTTTGTGAAGCACATTATCAGACTTTTAGTTAATGATAAATAATGTGAAAGTAGACATACACAACAGCTCACATGTTGTTAACAATACTGACACCATCTGATCTTTAAACAGCATTATAGTATCACAAAATGTGATTAAATATGCATTCAGGCCACCCATTGTAAAATTATCATTTAATTGGATTTGAATCATCTATCAGCTGCTCCTTTTCTCTAAGCTCACTGTACTTGCACCTTGTGCCACAGAGAAAGTTACTTGATAGGTGTATTATCTTCACTGAGTACTATCCATAGGGCCGACAGCCACTCAATGCCAAGAGTCTGGTTTGTGCTACATAAGGTAGCCTAAACTAAAATTTTACATTTTAAGTTGTGAAAGATCATTATCTGCTGCCAAGCAGTGCACAAATACCAAAGACAATATTTATCTGAAACATTCTAGCAACCTTTTTAGAATAAAAACTTGAAGACATGTGAAATGAATCACGGTGCATATCTAAGAATTAGCAGAGCCACTACTGCATTACACTGATTTATTCAGCCTCCTCACATCTCCTTACCACATCAGTACTATCATGTATGTCTCACAATATCAGGACTTTAGCTAATGCCATGGGAATGGAGAATGGCACAGGGATCAGAAGAATTGCTTTCATTGTTCACACAGCACACATAATTAATATTGCATAATTCCAGATGGCTTATCTGTCTGTCAGTTTTAGTCAGTACTAACCTTACTTGAGTTTTTCACACCAACACATTCCTACATCAAAATGAGTATCAAGATTTAGTATGAATACCCTCAGTAGAAGGATCTGGTAACATGTTTTGATCCCTGTATCACCTCTGCTGTTTAACATTTACACATTATGCCACAGAGCTAGAAGTGCAACAACCTGAATTTTTTTCAATCACTGCTGTTACTCAGACTGCTGAGGAAAGTGCAACAATGTCAGTCTTCATTGTGCTATTGATGGCAGTCCAAATAAAATTGCCAATTTTAACTTTGGGCAGTAAAATGCCATTCACTGCTACTGACCACTGCCAGTCAACAGAGTGCAATGCCAAATGATGTAGAAGTGATAAAGGGAAAAAAAGAAAAGACAAATGGCAACCAAATACTTTAAATGTGCATTTCAAATGTTTAATCAATCTTGTTGTCTTACAACAGAAACCTGTATGGATTTGAACTTTCAAACAAGGGTAATAAGAGCAATTATTGAATAGTATTTCCTATATTTGTCACAGACAAAGACATATATTTGTAAGGAGAAAAGTTTTTTGATGTACTGATGATGTGACATTCTATCAAGTCACACTGACAGTGTAACAGAAATAAGTTATGGAAGCTGTCCTTTCTCATTTGACAATAAATGTCTGGATGATTGCAATTTTGCCAACATATAGGATATTCATGTACTCACACAATACTAAACAAAGACTGCAAACACTGCATGTGTATTTCTTTCTTTCTTAATGATGCCTAATCCCCTTATCTATGCTGTCTTCAAAGCAATTATATCTCTGTTTTATTACATATGTTGTCTGTATCCGCACTTAAAGTACTTCCCTTGAATATGAGCAACATTTCTTATTTGGGGCAGTGAGTCATTAAAGCCAGAATTTGAATGTTAGGGATGTTGCTCTCCAAAATCAATGTACTTTCAGACATCTTGGTAAGTCTTGTCTCCCTGACACACCCTCAGTAGGTGTAAATCAAAGAGGGCAGACTGTGAAAACTTGACTATAACTGCAGTCAGAATAATCATAGACTCCTGAAAGCCAACAGCAGGCATGTGCATGTAATCATGCAAATCTTTACACCATGCTTGCATTCCATGCACTTAGTGAGGCTTTTGGTATTCAGCAATGCTAATTATTTATTACCTCATTTGCACACTCATAGTGCTCACAGGGCAAAGTCTGCATGATATAAAGGTAATCATGCAGCTAATTAACTTGTATCATGCTGGGGAGAATGTTTTGATCAAGAGAGCTTGATACTGTTAAATAAGCAAAACATTTGGAGTATTATTTATTTTCTATACTGCTGTACTGCCAAAGTCTGCTGATATTTCTTTCATAAAGATCATCCAAAGAAATAATGCCTGGAACACCTGACGCACCTGTAAAGCCCCACAAGATCAACTTAAATTTCGACAATATAGGAATGATACAAAAAATCCATATTACTAGACAAAAAAAAAACTATTTCTGCCATCTACAGCAGAAACACCACAACAAGCTACAGAAGGTCTAGGCAGGTATTAACAAACTCCTCCACCCAGGGCAATCCACTATTCCAGCCCCCTCAGCCCCTACTCAAAAATCGCCAGAGTCCATTGCCAACACCTTAAACAGTTTCTTCACAGAAACCATCCAGGCCCTTGCTATCAAACTTAAACCCACTTGTCCTAACTCTGAAACCTTTAAACCCAGTGACAATCGTTCCTTTAGCTTCCAAAAAGTTCTGACTTGACTCATTAGAGCCCTACTTAAAAAACTCAAGCCAAGCACCCTTTCAGCTAACCACCTCCCTGCAGATTACCTCCAAAAAGCTGCTGATGTCATAGCATGCCCTGTCAGTATTTTGATAAACAGAACCATAACTGAAGCCTCTATCCCCCTCTATCTGGAAAACACCCCATGTCATACCACTCCATAAAGGTAGCAGCTCCATTGAACTGTCAAACTATAGACCAATAGCTATCATTTCCCCTCTGGCTAGAATTATGGAAAAGTGTATCCATAAACAACTCTTACACTACCTTATTCAAAATAATCTTCTGGCCAACTCCCAGCATAGATTTAGACCATAGTACAGTACCACCTCAGCCCTCCTCTCCTTTTCTAATGTCATAAATTCCAGCCGTAACAACAACAAACTATCTTCTGCCCTGTTTCTCGATCTTTCCAAGGCCTTTGATATGGTTAACCACCAGCTACTCTTACTTACCCTAAATAAAATATCCCTAAACAACCATGCTATACAATGGTTTCAATCTTATCTTAGTGGAAGACAGCAGGCTGTCCTTTGGCAAGACAAACTCTACACCCTTCTCTCCGTTACCATTGGTGTCCCTCAAGGCTCCATATTAGGTCCCCTTCTTTTCTCCCTCTTTATCAATTACCTCTACACTTTAATCCCAGATGCAACATGTATACAATATGCCGATGACTCTACCCTGATCTGCTCAGCCTCTACCCCTACAGATCTCCTTAGTTTAACCCTGAAAACCTTTAATAAAGTCAAAAACTGGATCTCTAATCAACAGCTGATATTAAACCCTAATAAAACAAAGCTATTGCTCTTCTCCCCTACTTGCAAATCCTCTCAACCTTTGTTTACTATAACATCTAACAATGGGACCATAATCTCACCAGATATGTATACCAAACTTCTTGGTGTTATACTAGACAACAACCTCAAATATTATATGCATGTAAACCAAATGATTAAAACTATTAATAAAAAACTTGGCTCCCTATACAAAAACAAACCTTTTCTCACCTCTCTAGCTAGGACTGCCATTGCCTGTACCCATCTGCTTTCAGCTCTACTCTATGCCTCCCCAATACTCACTAACGTGAGCAAAACTGATCTCAGCAAACTCTCTAGCTGCTACAATCAAATTGCCAGCTTTGCCAAAGGAACTACCTACAGGATACACCATTGCCAAAACCTACACCGCTTAGGGTGGCTAGAACTCCCCAGGCTAATTCAATTTAATCAACTTACTGTAGTATTCAAGGTTATCAATCATCCAGAAAAAATGCCCTCCTTTAAAAACATTATCCATCCCTACAAAAACTCTAGGCCTCTTCATTCCAATACAAAACTTTTGGTTCAGTCTATTAAAGCTAACAAACTATCTGGAGAATCTTTGTTTTCAAATTCAGCAGGCAAAGCCTGGAATTCGCTCCCATCTGAGCTTACCCTGAACCCCTCCCTTAATCAGTTCAAAAAAATCTAACCCAGCATTTTAAAACTCACTGGTTATGTCCTTGCTCTAACCCTGACTAAAGCCTCATCTACTTCCATATCCCTGCAATTTATTATTCATAACAACTAACCTCTTACGCTAAAAGGTTTGAAAAGAGAAATTGCAATATTTTTGCAGATACTCTGCATATAAGCTGCACCTATAGGTTTGATAAGAGAAACTGTTAACATATTTGTATATATTTCTGTATATAAACTGTATTCTTCATAAGCTTGAAATGTAAAACTGTAACGTGTATGTTAATACAATATGTGTGTGCATATACTGTAACTTGCTTGTCTTTATCTATTTGTAAGTTTGGAGCTTTTCTCCCCGGGCCTGTGCTGAAAATGGACATGTATCCAGTCGGACTATCCCGGTCAACAAATGTAAAATAAAATAAAAATAAGTAAAAAATAATGTTTTTTTTTTCTTAACATTAAAAGGTAAATTGCACTGGTAACTCATAAGCATTTATTTATATTAATGGTTTTCCTTTATCCCTATATGCATCCCTTTCTTTTGTCTGCATTACAAAAGTATGCTACAGAATGCTACATGACCTATAATTTTAGGTTGTATTTATTTGTTGTTTGCATAGTGATTGTAGATGAGCATGTTAAACGTTGTAGGGAGGTCTGGCATTTTTAACTGTGTTAGCAGGAAGACAGTTGTGTTATGTTTGTGGATTTCTACTTGACTGCCCTCCATAGCAGAAGATACGACACTTATAATAGTTGTCTGACGTTTCTAATGTTACAATTTGAAGTTTTAATAGTTAATGCTGTGATGTGTTACACAGCAGTAAAGCATGTTATCTGCATTACAAAACTATTATAAATTATGTATATTTGATTTAGAAATATATATATATATATATACACACACACACACACACACACACACATATACGTGTGTGTGTGTGTGTATTTTGGAGGGAGCTTTCATAGGGAACATTAAATTGTTGTGTGCATGATGGATGCAGCATTTACACACAATTGAGTTCACAGCCATTCTGTCTGTATATTATATACTTAACTATGTGCCAGTTTTCTGTTTCATCTCATACAGGGATACACCACCCAAGAAGAAATCTGTACCCCACAAGCCACAATCCACTGATGCAGAAAATGAGCTCATTAGCCATGTCTTATCACCATGAAGCTTTTCTGTTAGGGACAGGTAGAGGTGACCAATCTGCCTAAATCAGGATATCACAGCAGATGGCCGATAGTATCAGTGCTGTCAGACTGCAATTTACTTGCAGATATGACACTAGATAAGTGACATGATAACCTCTGTCCACTGTACAATGGCTGCAATTGCCCAAGAACAGATGGCTATGGGAGGTGATCCTGCTTCTTAACCACCACTAACTGAAACAGAGGATTTCTTGTTCATTGTCAGAGATCCAGATAGCTCAACAGAGGGTTCCCACAGAATCCTTGACATTGATGCAGATGTGGACAACAGACCCACAGGTATGCAAAATGCAAGTGCCATTGTTATATGTTTATATGCATATATCTTGGGTGTCTGTTATATATAGAACTAGCTATAACTGTAAGTCAGACAATGCAGACATAGAAAAATAGAGGAGGGTATTTTGGGATGGGGGAATCCAACTGTTCAAAACATTTGTGAGAACATTTTTAATCTGCACTTGTGAAGAGGATTGCTCTCTTTTTTTCTTGTTTCATTTGCACTCTGATTCTTAATAACCTTCTTTCCTTTCCTTACATACAGGCACTTCTGGATTGCAGGCTGCCCATCGTAAGCACATATTTAGTTACTGTTATTACTAAATATAAGGTAAATTCAGGACTAAATGAGAGTAAAAATGTGTGCTGCTTTAGCATCTGTTAGAGTTTAACATACCTTTTGTATAAGAAAAATATGTAGCCAATTTTATTTTCTGTTTTTCTGTCTGTTGCATTTATTGCCTATTATCGAGTGGCACTGTGGAATTATCACCTGATATCAGAATATCAGTAACCCATGATAATGATGATGATGGTGAGATGAAGAGGTACAATCTGGGGCTGTAGAGCATCAGTCTGGCACTGGGGTTGTAGGTCCTACATCCCCTTCCCATAGTTTGGACACAGTAAGTATGCATTCACATACCCATGACATGGAGTCTTCTGATATAGGACAGGTTGAGGGTAAAACAGTCAGGATGATGTGGTTACTGGTTGTATACCTGGCTGCTTTTCCCTATAGTCATTGTGACAGCATGAACTCATACAGAAGGGCTGGTAGGGGTGCTTGGAGAAGGCCTACAGTCCACTCTTTTCCTGATGCTTTTGTGTCATTAGGTGCCACCAGATGTATGTGTAGGATAGTCGTGGAGGCAAAGGCATGTCTCATCTGAGCACTGGAGAAAACAGTGCAACTACTAAATATGCATTCTGACGTGTGACTCCCTGAACCATGTGGGCAAGTCATTGGACAGGATAGACAACACACTGTATTGGGAAGTGTCTGTGATGGAATGTTTGTTGGGGGAGGGTAGGCATTCACATGGCTGGAGAACCACTACATCTTTTTTTAGCAGACATGGCTGAGCAAGATCACTGTCCTGTAGTGATACAACATCCACTGCACCATCATTGATTGATGTGTCCACACCCAGACTTGGTAGGCCACAGGGTCATTGTACTAGACATAGTCATGAGGAGAGTTTATCCAGAAAACATTGCTTGTGCTCACCTAGCACCCTAATTCTAGACAAGGCCATGGAAGTAGCTGTGCACATAATGTCAGAGATGGTTCTTGTGGTTGGGGGTGATGGCACTGAATAGACTACTCTGCCATGAAAGGCTCACACCTAAGATGCCAGGACATAGTGCTAGCGCAATGCTTGATTGTGTTCATGTAAATACACACAGAATGAAAAATAAATCACTTCCTCATACCACCTCACACACATGCAAACTATCTAAATAGTACTTCTGCGTGCTACGCATCTGTTGTTACTGGCCCTGTCTACTGTATACTGTGACAGATACATGTGTTTCTTGCTCACACACACTCTCACTTTTGTGGTTTCAGCCTTGCCCTCCTACCTCCCTGACCCACCCTGTGCATATGATGATGACTGTGCCCTGCCCTTTGCAACTATCTTTTTGACTTAGGGGTGCATGTAAGTCTGATGCACAGTGGATAGTTGATGCTTGCTTATTCACATGCTTGCACTTATCAATATGTATTGTAGAAGAAAAGGTGTTGATTTATTGTTCCTACTCATTTGTGAATGATTGCTTCTATAATTGTTGAACCTCATTGTATTTCAGCTATTACTGTCATTAAAGCCGCAGAAACTTTATGTACTTCAGTCTTGCTTCTTGGTATAGTTTCGCAAATGTGGATGTAATTGAGCTTTCCCATGTTATATAGATGTGGTGAATTGAAATGCTTCATGCACATTATTGGTTGTAATACAAAACTGTATATTGCAAAAATCCAACAGAAGAGATATTACTGAAATGACTGTACATCTCAGACAAATGTGCTTAGGGGACTATACATATTTCCACAGGAGGGTAATCATTTATGAAAGTTTTCTTTTTCTTTACAGGTTAAAACTTTCCTTGTCATTACTGCAGGTACAGATTGTGTCTTTGTGGGTGTCCCTGTCTGATGCTGTCAGAACACTGCCATTACATCATTAAGTAAAGCTTGTGGAGAGGACAGGCAACAGTTTTCCTATTTGCATGTGCATGGGATCTTATTCTATGACCTAGACAGTGAGTGTGTCTGCGCTATCCTTTCCCTCTTATCCAGATTCACTGCATACTGTGCACTCCTCTCCTTGCCAGCACTATCTGCAGCTGGTGATTCTCCCTCAGACTCCTCGTCTGTACATGCTGCTCTGCTACTGGCCCTGCCTGTGGTCTTTGTAACTGTGGCCCTGCTCCTTGCTGTCCTTGTTGAAGCTGTTACCTGAGAATTATATTGTGTAACATGGTATAGACTGAGTATTTTGGCAGAGATACCTGGGTCATACTGCAGTGTACCTCCTGATGTGTCTAGACTCTGGAACCTTGATTTAAGCAATCCAAACTCATGTTCTATTATATTCCTAGTGTGAGAAAGGGCTGCATTGTATCCTTGCTCAATGGGGTTGTGTGGGTTTGTCATGAGTGTCATGAACCATGGCTCAAGTGCATAACCTGCATCCTCTACTAGATGGCCTTTAGGAATGTCACCCCTACCAAACCTGGTGTACAGCTCACAGGTGTGCCATGCGTGTAAGTCTTGGAAACTGCCTGGATTACCTGCACAGAGATTGTAGATGATCCCGTGGTCATTACAAACAAACTGACAATTTATAGAGTGGAAACCATTTCTGTTGAAGTACCTCATTTCCTGTTCCCCAGGTGGGGCTTTTATTTCTATGCATGTTTAATCTATGGCACTCAACACTTCAAGGAAGTGTGCTACTACATAGTATTCCTGAATGGTTCTTGCTCACTCTTGTGAGGTATGTGGGAAACAAATGTGATCCCCTGCCAGCAGTAGCAATGCATTTAAAATCTGATGTAATACTCTTGAGGCTAATGTATTCCCTGTGGGTCTCTTTAGAAATATCAGTAGCTAGTGTACATAATGCTTCCACTGGGATGGGTTTTCTACAATTTTCCTATGGCCTGAGATGGGAGGAGGCAGAGGTTGCATACTTTCACCAGTATCTCCCTGTCTATCCTGTATCTCTCAGCAATTTCGGTGTCATGCAATTTATGATGTCAGACCCCTGGATTCACTATCCTCCCGTGCAGGCAGGACTGGCTTAGTCCTGCACAGAAGTGGCCATTTAGGAGCAGGATGGCAGCATGCCATGCATATCAATGAAGGCGCACTGCCTGAGCTCCTAAATGGACACGGAACATATACGAGTGCAGTGGCCATATCTGAGAGAAGAGGTCTCAGCATATACATGCCCCTGCAATGAAGAACAGCAGTGTATGAATAAGAATGAGCAAAATCACTCATAGGTGTTCGCATACTCCCAGCAACATCCCCCCAATTTTAAAAGAGCAACAGTTAAAACATTAAATATAAAGAAGTGTTTTTTTTATATAAAATAGATTAAATTTAACTGTAGGTGCAAGGGTTTACCCATCGCTTAGCTACGGTTAATGCAGCTTAAATGGCACAAGAGCATAAAAAGCAAGATATATGCAAATGAAACAGTACAGCAATAGTGTAGTGGGCAGAGCATTCACCTTACAACTGTAGGTGCAAGGGTTTGCCCTTCGCTTAGCTATGGTTAATGCAGCTTAAATGGCACAAGAGCATAAAAAGCAAGATATATGCAAATGAAACAGTACAGCAATAGTGTAGTGAGCAGAGCATTCCCCTTACACGCAGACATTTCTGGTTCATGTCCCACTCCAGTGAAATCCATTTTCCATGTCAAATCACTTTATGATCAATTTATTTTGTTGCATAACCTATGAGATAACATATATTTGTGAACTGGAGTACTGCATTAAATGCAGATGTGAGGTGTCATTGTCAGAATGTTGTAAAGTCCACAGATAATCACAAGTGCCCCATACATTATATGTACACAGGAATCAGAAAAAAGTTTCCAAATCCATCACCTTCCCAAGAACCATTAGACATTACTGTCTAAATTAGTGCGGTGGTAAGTGGGAGTACGCAGTAGTAAGCAAGAGTAAGCATATTTAAGCAGTAGTAAGTGGAAGTAAGCATATTTAAGCAGTAATAAAAGAGTTTAAGCCTGTTTGCATGGGGGTAAGCAATGTGCATACAGGTTAAGCAATATCAAAGCCAACTCTTTGTAAGCATATTTAACTGGAGGTTAGCATTGCTTATCTTTGCGCAAACCCATGGAAACCCGCTTACAATTGGTTAAAAGTGCCTTAATCACTCTGTATGCATCAGCTGCTGTTCTGGCCAGAAACAAAATAAACAGCCTTGACAGGTCTTGAACCCAGGTCTTGAACCCAGGACACCGTACACTATAGTCACAGTAGTTAACCATTAAGCCATCACAGCAGTACATAAGAATGAGGTATCACCAAACAGATACTCACTATAGGAAATACAAACTGAACATGTGAAAGGAATCTATATACAGTTTTATATTGTATAACCTGAGCAAGACCTGTTGTATTATATTGTATAACCTATTACAGAACATAAATATGTGAACAGAAGTACTGCATTAAGTCCAGATGGCAGGTGTCATTGTAATAAAGTGTTGAAATCCTCTAATAAACACAAGGACCCTATACAGTGTGCGTACACATGAATCATGGATACCAAGCACATATATAACATGTAATGAATAATAAATGCAAATATAATGCAAATTAAATATTAAGCAATGCTAAGCATTGCACAGCCCAGCTTAGTAGGTGTAAACAATGTGTAGTTCAGTTAACTCAGTCTGCCCAATGGTATACCCCTTTAAGGAATGCTAACCTTAGGTAAGCAGGTTTGCCCATAGCTTAGCATTTTCAAAACCATCCGATCACAGCAAAGTGCGGGAAACCAGCCCTATTTAAACACAACAGGTGGGAATACATCTCATAACTGGTTGTAGCTTCCCCCTGTAGGCACTATGTCTGGAATGGGAGAGGGTGTGCACTTTCAGGCACAGCTCTGGGGAATCCAGGAGTCAGGAGCCATGACAGGACTCCTTGTGAAAAACCATAACCAGACACTGCTGCAGGGCCAGTACCAGGTTTCCCAATACAAGGTGGAAGCCGGGGACCATCTTGCCCATAACCTCACCAGTGCCACTGGTATACCCCAAACTTGTGAGCAGGTCAGGCATCACTATGCCGACCTGAAGTGGAGAAAGGGGGATCTCGTGGATCAGTGGATCCAAGAGGCTAGGAAGACAGGGGGGATGTCCCAGCCATGTATAAGTATCGGTCCATTACCTGTTTAATAATTGCCAGCTCATATATATTATGGATAGGTATGGCTAAATATTCTTCTTAATTCTTTCACAGTGCCAGGTGAGTGGGCTGCGAACCACGAAGCACATGCCTGTAGACTGCAGCGGTTGTGATGCAAGGCAGGTTAGTAATATTCTTGCATGTACTGTCATATGAAATAAATCTAAAAGTAGTAGTAAGTTCATTGCCTGTATAAACCTGTATTGTTTTAAGCGTGTAATGCATACACCAGAGAATAGGGCAGGAAGAGTCTCATATTGGTTGTATGTAAATAAATGCATAATGGCCTGACAAAGGTCTAACTGCTGGACTGCATGTGCTCACTCTGGTATTATATGGTAATGTAGAGTTGCAATAACTTAATAGTACTGTTGTATTAAGCACTGTTACCCAAACTGTGCTACATAAATAAAATGTGTAGGAATGTATGTATATGACTGCTGTAATCCCAAGAGGTCAAATAGTACAACTGAGAGAGACTTACACAGAAAACAGTGAAAGATAGACAACAAACTCCAAATAGCACACTGAACTGCAATGTGAACTGTTGTTTTTTTTTTTTTTTTTTTTTTTGCACACACAGCCATGGTTCAAATCCCGGGAGTAGTAGTAGGCTGTATGCAGAATCATACCCCACAAGTGTTCAGATATGTCCACAATGTCCAGTAAATTGGCCCACATCTGTTGCCTGTCACCCTGTCCCCCTGGCAAATCAGAGGGATGATCCCAGATGTTTAGGCAGCAAATAAGACAAACAACTGATTTTACAAACTTGTCACTCTAGCAACTCCCCAATATGTTATGAGAGTAATTAGACAAGTATGTCCCATCTCCACCCCCATGTTGTCAAGCTGTGACCAGAGTGTGTACAGTAACAGAGTGAGACATATGTGCATAATACTAATGTGGAAACTGTTAATTTATGTGGCAACATGCAGGTAATGCTAACAAATATTGCTCCCACAGGTCTGTCAGATACGAACACTGTGCCTATAAATAAAAGATTAATATTAATACTGTTTACTCTGGTATTGTATGGCATTGTTAGTGTTGCAGTTGTTCAGAATAATAAGGTATTACTCATAACTTTCACCCACACTGTACTACATAATACAACTGTCTAGGAAATCCTGTATAAGAGTGTTGTTATTACAAGGTCAGAATGTAAAACCACAAGAGGATTATAGACAGAAATCAGACAAGAGGTACACAGCAATATCTATATAGCACACTCAACTGTGAGGGATAGTGTTTTATTTTTAGCAGACACAACCATGGCTTGAATCCTGGGAGTGGTAGTAAGCTGTATGCAGAATCATACCCCACAAGTATACAGCAATATCCAGAATGTCCAGTTATTTGGTCCATATCTGCTGGCTGTTACCCTGTCCCCCTGCCATATCAGTGTGCTACTTTCTGACATGTAGGCAGCATTTCATGTCATATAATTGACTGTCAGAACTGTACATATTTAGAAAATGTCAATTAAAACAAACCTGTCATTGTACAAGTCACTAAAGGTTTAAAAGGGCAATTGTCGAAATATGTCCCTGTTCAACTGCATGTGGTGAAGACATGCCCAGAGTGTGTGCATAAATAGATGGACAATTATGTGCATAACATCAACATGGAATCTGGGAGTATGTGTAGAAACAGTTAGGTAGTGTTATCAAATAATACCTCCACAGGTATACTAGGTAAGAGGTGTAGACTGCAGGTAAAACTCAGTTCATGTATATAGTTGTTGACAGCCATACCACTGTCCAAACTAAGGTAATAGGGTAGTGTACTAATACTTGTAAGGTACAGATCACAGCACTGACTAGGGAAGTAATGTGAACTACAGGAATATACTAGTTGTTAAATGACACCCCCCCCACCATATCTGCAACAATAAACTAGTTACACAACTCAATCGGTATGTGCTGAATTAACTCTACAGTTGGGACATATGTCCTATTGTTTGATAATTATTTAAATTTGTTTCTATGCATGTGCCATGTTGAAATACTCCCACATTGGTGGCATGCTGCCATCAATGTACCTGCATGCTGTTGTAATGACCACTGTCATTCTATATATGCATGTGTTCTGTTTGCTATGCAACTGTTCCATACCTGGTGTTTGGGTTAATGGGAATATTTATGCATGCTGTTATTCCTAATCCTGGAATGTGTTGACTATTACTAACCCACATATGTTGATAAAATTTAAACATAGTAGCATGTTTGGGAATACCAGTCCCGGCAGACCCACCTGTCCCACCTTAGTTGGCTGTGGCACCAGGCACCAGCACATCTGGGGCCCAACCCGGGACATCCTCATCCATTGGTCCTGCACCACCTTAGGGTAGAACCACCTCAGGGGATGGGGCTCACCCCCCCCCAGGAGCAGGCACAGACAGGATCCTGTCACCCATCGCTTGGTCTGGGTTGTGGTGTGTAGCGAGCTCTGCAGGGAGGTCGGAGATCTGCTACGCCAGCTTGAGGGCCATGTGTTGCAACTAGAGAGTCAGCTTGGCATTCCTACTAAGCCCCCAGCACAGCCACCTCTGGGGCTGTGAAGCTGCAGTGGTCACTACCCATGGGTGGGGATCTCAGTCCCATTGTTTCCACTAGGGGGCTCATGGGCTTCCAATTTCCAAACACCCCTTCCCATCAAGGCATTTATCACGCACATGTGGCATATACTGCCCCTGTATGCACCTTGTTTGCCTTGTCTGGGCATTAATATCCATTAATGGGGTGAGGGGGTCCAAGCTACATATGTCTTGTACATATTGATATTACACACCCCCAGAGCAGATCTGCCCTGCAATACAATACCAACTGTTGCAAGTCCCTTAACCAGGACCTGACACAATATGGGCACACGATGTTAACAGTAATCCATCCCACCTGTATGATGTCAGGCTGGTATCAATAACATATCATGCAGTACAGGCTGGCTACCATACGGAATTAACAATGTGGAAGCAATAAACATTCCTAATATACATATACACACACACATATATGCAGATACACACACACACACATATATATATATATATATATATATATATATATATATATATATATACATATATATCAAATTGATCTATCATGGTGTGGATGACAGGAGATATGGGGTAGGGGTTATACTAAAGGAACAATATGCCAAGAGTGTTTTAGACGTGAAGAGAGTGTCTGACAGAGTGATGTTTATGAAGCTCGAAATTGATGAAGTTGTGGTGAGTATAGCCAAGGGTGAGAGACTAGTGATTGGAGCGGACTTTAATGGGCATGTTGGTGAAGTGAACAGAGGGGATGAGGAAGTGATGGATAGGTATAGTGTTAAGCAGAGGAATGCAGAAGGTCAGATGATTGTGGATTTTGCGAAAAGGATGGACATGGCTGTGGTGAATATGTATTTTAAGAAGAGGGAGGAGCATAGGGTGACATACAAGAGTGGAGGAAGATGCACACAGGTGGATTATATCCTATGTAGGAGGGCCAGTCGAAGGAGATTGGAGACTGTAAAGTGGTGGTAGGGGAAAGTGTAGTTAAGCAGCATAGAATGGTGGTCTGTAGGATGACATTGGTGATCATGAAGAGGAGGAGGAGTGTGAAAGCAGTGCCAAGGATTAAATGGTGGAAGTTAAAAAAGGGTGATTGTGAACTGAAGTTTAGGGAAGAGTTAAGACAGGCACTGGGAGGCAGTGGAGAGTTACCGAATAGCTGGGTAACTACAGCAGAACTAGTAAGGGAGACTGCGAGAAAAGTGCTTGGTGTGACATCTGGACTGAGGAAGGAGGACAAGGAGACCTGGTGGTGGAATGAGGAAGTGCAGGAGAGTATACAGAGGAAGAGGCTGGCAAAGAAGGAGTGGGATTGTCAAAGAGATGAAGAAAGTAGACATGAGTATACGGAGATGAGGCGCATGGCAAAGAGAGAGGTGGTGAAAGCTAAGGATAAGGCATATGGAGAGTTGTATAAGAGACTGGACACTAAAGAGGGAGAAAAGGACCTGTACCAATTGGCTAGACAGAGGGACAGAGCGGGAAAGATGTGCAGCAAGTAAGGGTTATAAAGATAGTGATGGAAAGGTACTCACAAGAGAGGAGAGTACGTTGAGTAGATGGAAAGAGTATTTTGAGGCTGATGAATGAAGAGAATGAGAGAGAGAGAAGGTTAGATGATGTGGGGATAGTGAATCAGGAAGTGAAACAGATTAGCAAGGAGGAAGTAAGGTCAGCAATGAAGAGGATGAAGAATGGAAAGGCTGTTGGCCCAGATGACATCCCAATGGAAGCATGGAGGTGCTTAGGAGAAATGGCAGTGGAATTTTTAACTAGATTGTTTAATGCAATTTTGGAAAGTCAGAGGATGCCTGAGGAGTGGAGAAAAAGTGTTTTGGTACCTATCTTTAAGAATAAGGGTGATGTGCAGAGCTGCAGTAACTACAGAAGGATAAAATTGATCAGTCACAGCTTGAATTTATTGGAGAGAGAGTAGTAGAAGCTAGGTTAAGAAGGGAGGTGATGATTAGTGATCAGCAGTATGGTTTCATGCCAGGCAAGAGCACTACAGATGCAATGTTTGCTCTGAGAGTGTTATTGGAGAAATACAGAGAAGGTCAGAAGGAGTTGTATTGTGTCTTTGTAGACTTGGAGAAAGCATACAACAGGGTGCCTGGAGAAGAGTTGTGGTATTGTATGAGGAAGTCAGGAGTGGCAGAGAAGTATGTAAGAGTGGTACAGGATATGTACGAGGGTAGTGTGACAGTGGTGAGGACTGCAGTGGGAGTGACAGATCCATTTAAGGTGGAGGTGGGATTACATCAAGGATCAGCTCTGAGCCCTTTCTTATTTGCAGTGGTGATGGACAGGTTGACAGATGAGATCAGACAGGAGGCGCCGTGGACTATGATGTTTGCAGATGACATTGTGATCTGTAGTGAGAGTAGGAATCAGGTTGAGGAGACTCTGGAGAGGTGGAGATATGCTCTAGAGAGCAGAGGAATGAAGGTCAGCAGGGCTAAGACAGAATATATGTGTGTAAATGAGAGGGAGGGTAGAGGAATGGTGAGGATGCAGGGAGTAGAGTTGGTAAAGGTGGACAAGTTTAAGTACTTGGGATCAACAGTTCAGAGTAATGGTGAATGTGGAAAAGAGGTGAAGAAGAGAGTACAGGCAGGGTTGAATGGGTGGAGAAGAGTGTCAGGAGTGATTTGTGACAGACGAGTACCAGTAAGAGTGAAAGGGAAGGTCTACAAGACAATAGTGAGACCAGCTATGTTATATGGGTTGGAGACAGTGGCACTGACAAAAAGGCAGGAGTAAGAGCTAGATGTGGCAGAGTTAAAGATGTTAAGATTTGCACTGGGTGTGACTAGGATGGACAGGATTAGGAATCTGTATATTAGAGGGTCAGCTCATGTTGGACAGTTTGGAGACAAAGCAAGAGAGACGAGATTGCGTTGGTTTGGACATGTGCTGAGGAGGGATGATGGGTATATTGGGAAAAGGATGCTAAGGATGGAGCTGCCAGGTAAGAGGAAAAGAGGAAGGCCTAATATAAGGTTTATAGATGTGGTGAGAGTGGACATGCAGGCGGTTGGTGTGACAGAGCAAGATGCAGAGGATAGGAAGAAATGGAAAGAGATGATCCACTGTGGTGACCCCTAACGGGAAACGCCGAAAGATGATGATGATGATGATACATATATATATATATATATATATATATATATATGTGTGTGTGTGTGTGTGTGTGTGTGTAACTACACATACACACGCAGAGATATGTATAGGAAGATACATATTTAGAGGGTGCACACCATATGCATCAGCCAGTATTCCTATAGTTGCCACCTTATCAAATGGACACTGTATGAGTCACCCATACAAAAGACAATTGTTGCCTGAAACATATAACACAAGAGAGGTCAAAGGATATAACACACACACTGGTTTGCATACATGAGAAAGCTTTGCTTGTGTACTAATACAGTTGTATATGCCATGTCATATAGCTGTTTAGACTTTGAAATACATATAAACAGATTAATGCAACTCTCAAACAGATCAATTAATACAGTACTCTGGAAAGCATGACATATGTTGCTGTCCAGGCCAATGCCTTCAAGTAGTACAACAGTAAAGACAGACTGGGCCACAGGATAACAATCAATCAACAGTAAGTAATGCAGATGTATAGTCCAGCAGCCTCTAACTACACTCTGTACACAATCCCTACAGGAAAAGACTTCAATTGACAAAATGGGATGCATCTTTACAAAACAACTCATAACTGAAACCATCACAATCACATTGACAAACAGAACAGTCTGTAGGGCAGTAAGCAGTAGGTCTGCATTTTCCCAAGGTGAATTATATGGTAATGTACATCCAGATACCTTAAGGCAGCTTATTCCTGATAACCCACACATGTTGTAACAGCCTAGGTTATTTATGGTGCACCCCCCCATAGACTGACATATAGGGTCATATACCACTGTTACATACACTGAACTCTAGACTGCAGAAGGGCACACGTGTATTGTGCAGATGAAGACCACACATATATGGACCCAACCCCACAATATGTGTGGGGGCCACAACAGCAGTGGAATGATGGCAGGGATGGCAGCATGACATAGTCACAGGCTACTACATAAAAACCTCTGACAGCATGTCATATGGACAAAGCCTGGTATGTAGGTGGAGGACAGAGGCCGGAACACAGGCCCATATGTGAAATAGTGTTGTCATACACTAAGCAAGTTGCTGGTTTTACAGGATAGTCGGCAATATACCCTTAGTCAGGAATATGAGGTCAGAAACACAAATGGATGTAGCCATGTACTGATAGCACTCAACACACATGCACACTGCCAATGATATATCTGACACAAGACCTGTGCGGCGGACAGACAAAACATAACAGGCACACCTCTGGTCATCAAGTGGATAGGCTTACAGTTGAGAGCTTTGCAGACAGACTGCATTCCATGTTAAACTAGTAAGCACACAAAGACCCTGCAACACTGGTGCTATACAATACATACAACAACATTACTCACACTCTGTAGTTCAGGAACCTCATACAAATATGTAGCTGGCCTAAGTGTGCAAGTTCTCTTGTAAGAAGCATTGCTACCTGTCTGTAATACTGCTGCCCACACACAGGAAGGATGTCCACCATATAGGAAAGGTAAAGGGACCACACCCACATGATGTAGGGTTTTATAGTAGTGGGTTGCCATGACAGTGATAATTGGAAGTACTACACAGCGTGCTGCATGCAGGTAGCAAGTGGAGGACACTGATTGATGCAGAGGCCATCACCTGATCATGTTACAAAAGCCATGCTGAAATCTATTCCAAGCAGCTCAATCCATTTACTGGAGAGGGAGAGAGAGAGAGAGAGAGAGAGAGAGAGAAACCAAAACGAAAACTGAAACTGAAAGCAAAACAGAAACAATGAAAGCAGGATAAAGCCAAAGCCAAGGAGATAAAAAATACTCCTACTAGGAAACCATCCAAAACAGACCTCATTCCCACAACAGGTATGTGAAGTATATATACATGTAATTGACTGTAGTACTCAGTCCATAATACTGGGATAGATGATGTGGAATGATATATATGTGCCATCAGGTGGTGTTGTTGTAATGATGTTTAGCTGCACAAATGCTATGGACAAAAGAGTCTGTCCCTGTGGGTAGTGGGCCATACCTGTCAACTGTGCAGAACAGCACTGACTGACAAGATGTAAGCCAACATATTGTGTGCTGTGTGATGGAAAGGATGTATATTACTGTGGCCAATAGCTGGTGGTGGATGTAATGCCATAATGATGGACACGTGGGTGCCAGAGCCCACCACTTGCACAACACTTAGGTTAACATGTATTGTAGCATGCTGAAATGCCATATGTGTGTAATAGGCTTACCTGCAATCCGGCCTTATATATACCCTCCTAATTTTAGGCTGTGTCCATATGTGGCACCTGTCTGTGTTGTAACAAGGCAGAACAGTGCAGCTGTGCAGGAAGGAGAGTTAGAGATTGTGGACCTGATGTCTGAATGTACCCCATACATATATATATATATATATATATATATATATATATATATATATATATATATATATATATATATATATATATATATATATATATATATATATATATATATATATATATATATATACAAACACACAAACACATATGTATGTAAATACATGTCCTGTACATAACCAACACAGTGCTGCATGCTATGTGTGAGGGAACATCACACGTAGCAATACACACAGATATATACAGCTGTAAGTGTGTACAACATGGACGGTTATGTCACATGTGAACCCCTTGTTTTGACCACATTGCCCTTGTCTGTGATGTAGGGAATAGGGGATAACAGATATATTTATGGAGGTGGTTCAAGTTAGTAGATGTAGAGGACAGCCTACATGGGTGATATATGACACATGTGGTGGGTAAACACCCTGGATGGTGTGTGTGGTCTGTGATGTGGAAGCCCCATGAGCCCCTATATGGAAACAATGGGAACAAGGCACCTACCCATTGTTTGTCACAACAGCAGTTTCATGACCATGAAGGTGCCTGGCCTGGAGGCTGAGCAGGGGGATCATGTGGACCCTGTGATTGTGTATTGGGGCCTCAAGGTACTTTAGCACATCCCACAAGTTTCTGTGAAGCCCCCTATGGAACAGACCCTGGACCTGACCTCAGGTGACAGGATCATGTGTATGTGTGCCCCCAGGGGGGGCACCATCCCCTAAGGTGGTTCAACTTGAAGGTAGTGCTGGACCGGTAGATGAGGAGGTCCCAGGAAGGGTCCCACATGTGATGTGGCTTGGTAACATGGCCAGATGAGGTGGGAGAGGTGGTTCTGCTGGCACCTATTCCCTAACCATGCTATTGTGTCAATGTTATAGAACATACATGGGTAGTAATAGTCCACGCAATCCCAGAACATGTCCAACAGCATGCATAGATATCCCTAATAACACAGAATGACAGATGTGCAGCAATCACATAGCAAGCATACCACATGCATATATGGAACCATAGGAGCACTGACGATGGCATGCAGGTGAAATAGTCCATAACAGGCCAGCAATGATAGTGTCCCCACAGGGAACATGGGTGCAAACACATAGCACAAAGTGTGGTACAATACAATATATGTCACAATGGTAGGTAAGCTGTAGCCATACCTACTGAGTTGTGTGAACAGTTTTTTGTCACTGATATGGTGTGGGGGAGACAGAGATGTGTATTATAAACTGTGGTAAACTTGCTGTATGAGTCGCTCAGACCTGTTTCCATCTTTATGTCTTTCAGGCAAGATGTCCTATGGCCGTTTATCAGTGTATTCAGCGGTGGAAAATTAAGTAATTTTGAACCACCTTATACAGCACTATCAGGTTCTGTTCAGCAGGACAGCCCATGAGCAGCAGGAGCAGACTGCCCTGTGGAACGATCTAATCCACTGGGTCAATGATGTCAGCCTGCATAACTGCAGTTATGAGCAGGTCCGGCATCATTGTAGTGACCTGCTTCACAATGCCCATCAGCGTGCTGCTACAGTCTGGGGGGATTACCTCACAACATGGGGGGGTCATGCTATCCATCCCCCCTGACACAAGTTGAGGAGCTCCTCTCCAGCCTCATGGCACCTGCCCACCCGCAAACCCAACAACTGGCAGAGACCATTGTTGAAGTCGGTGCTACCCACATACCGGTTGAGGAGTGTGTAGGCAAGGCCACAAGTACAACAGTAGACCACTGTTGCATATGCATCCGCATCTGTACAGGTAAATCATGCATCTGTGAGATGTTTTATATATTTATAGATATATATGTATATATATATATATATATATATATATATATATATATATATATATATATATATATATATATATACATAGTCTGTTGCTGCGTAGTAGTAGTAGTAATAAACAGATGTGCATAAGCTGTAGAATTGTGGACTTGTACTGTTGATGTGCTGTAATGCTGCACCCACCCTATAGTAATGCCACAGCTGTAGCCACTGACATCACATCTCTCACATTCTTATGTAGGTCCCTCTGGTATACCACCAAGGCAGCAGCCTGTAGCTAGTAAATATGGTTTATGTTCATGCCTGCTAATACACCGGGCATGTAATGGCTATGGTATATTCCATGCGCACATCTAACAGACCTACCCATAATGCATGCCATACATGTTTACGTATTGTTGCTGTTAATTGCACTGCATCACAGTGGTGACCATGATGGGGTATATGAAGGGTATGTCAGACACCTGCAAGATAACTAACATCCTGTCATTGCAAAATGTGTCCACAGGGATGAACATAATGGTGGGACGCATGGCCTACAGTAGGGACATGTGTGAAACATCACCCTTATACAGTGCTACAACAGTGTATATATCAGTATTACAATGGCAACTGTTACAGATCAACACTACGACATATCATAATACTGTGGTCCACAACCCTTAACACCTGCAATGTTGTCCCAACATGAACACTGAGTGTGTAATATGGAACTGTAGGTTAGGGCAGCAAATATGGGGAATACATACCTTCAAAAACACTGGTAGCATATGTGTGCAAACACTCCAAAGAAAATATAGTGGAGACAGCTGTTGAGGTACTGCCTGCATGCATTTGTCATGGAAATGCACCATTCAGCAAGTACACATCCCCAATGTCACACCATGTAGTGGTCAGCTGTCCAAGATGTTTGGCCATCAAATGTGCACACTTACCTGCAACAGAGGCAGGCATGGCTTTCACACATCATACATGACATGGCGTGGGCTCCATACCCAACAGGTAGCAACAATGAGCTGCACATGTAGCCATACCTCACCATTGCATATGCCATGGCAAACAGTGCAGTCATGTATGTGGCAAGTATGTATTGGACAGAAATGATGTAGGACATAAACAGATGGCCACCCAAAACAAATGCTGTCACATGTAGCAAACTGGTCATGCGTGCTGCACACTAACATGCCACAACACTGAGGGGGTAGCAGGAATGTACTGGCTGTGCGGTTCCCATGTCAGCAATTGCCTGGACTCTACAAGCATATGGCCTATGGGTTAACATAAACATCAGCCAGGCCTCTCTACAGGTAGTGTATGCATAACAGAAGAGGTCTCCAACAGTCATGCATTGCAATGTGTACTGGTGTACCATAACCATGTTGGAAACCTACAGACATTATGTAAGATACAGGTGCTGTACAGCCAATGCCTCACCCCACCTCAGGCCCACCATCCCCATTTGTACTGTGCTGGTGCCAGTGTACATCTGTAGGTTTGCCAGTCATTAGCCAGAATTAGGCTGTTACACATGGTTTGCAGTGTTTGGGACACTGCAAACTGAAACATGTGTTGGCCATAGTTGCCAAACTTCTGCAAAAATGCTGGAGATGGGGAGGGTGTGTCATCATGACACACCAGTGCACTGCAGCAGGGATCCTAAGGATGCTAAGAATGGCTGTATTTTCACACAGTCAGGCTCAGGAACTGTGGCAGACATAACCCTAACTCTACAGCAATAGTGACAGCAGTGTGTGAACTCCAGGGGATGTGCACATGAATAGACCTTGCAATCATGCAGAGTTGGGGAACATGTGTAGGGCAGACTGACTATATACTGGCAAATGTAGATGCCCCATGCTAGTATACCCCTGCCAGGAATAGTGACTGCTGTAGTACACATAATAAGTGCAACAAACCATCATGATAAGGGAGTGCACACATATGCACCCACTGAGTGTATGCATTGCAGTCAGCATCTGCACACCTAACACATTTCTTAGACACTGCATGTGAATCTACAGGATATATGTCACATATCAGGCTCATGTAATGTTAATATATGCAGTGATGTGGTCCCATGGCATATCAAGGAAGAGTGTGTCATATCAATAAGGGTGTGTACACTCCCCATAGCCATGGTAAGGCTTGACAGTTGTTAGTGTAATAGTATTGTATTGGTCATACATGCACCACTAATGTTGAGATCTGTAAACTAGACATCAGGCATTCACAAATGACATCTGCCCACATATCATCCCAGGTATGTGTTGCTCAAACACATAGGGGCTGTGAACATTAGAGCAGACATAACTGACACAGTAATACACATTCAGCAATGGTTTGTACACCTGTGAAGATTGGTGCACAGTACATGGAAGGGTGCAGAACAGGTGCACAGCAATAGTGTGTACAAGGGTGCAGTGTTTTCCAGGGGAAGGGGCATCCCCTACTAACACAGCCCATGCATCACACACACATATACTGTTGCTAGCATGGATTGCTGCATTGCATGCTGTTGAGTACCATATGCTATGCATGTTGACAGATGGGTAATGGGAGGACTGTGTGTACTATCTTTGTGCAACCTCACCTGTAGGTGTGTGTGTGTGTGTGTGTGTGTGTGTGTGTGTGTGTGTGTGTGTGTGTGTGTGTGTGTGTGTGTGTGTGTGTGTGTGTGTGTGTGTGTGTGTGTCTGTCCATGTATGCACATGTGTGATTGTGGGGTTGTTCATACGGCAGTACTTCCCTTTGGAATCGTGCAGTACATGGACACTGACACATGAGACACCAGGAATACTTGTCTGATATGTAATCACAGGACAGCTGATAGTATAATAAGGTCTGTAGCATGGAACATGCATTGGAAGGGAAAGTAGACACCAGGTATACCCTTGATATTGCAATCAGCAGAAAGAACGACTACCCATGGTGAATGACTACCCATGTATGCAGCACTACATATGCATTGGGGAATTATTAGACAACACCAAGGAGTGTATCCATATATTACTGTTGTCCACATGATAAGTTCATTGAGCAGCAGATCTGGTATGTACTGAGCAATAGTTACATATAACACCCCAGTGCATGACATTATGGAGTGAACATAGTAGCCCCTAACATGTGGGGGTCATGCTCACTATGTCTGGACATACCTAGGGTGAACACTGGATGACAGCAGTGAAGCCATGTAAAACCTACACCACTCAAGACAAGGAGGTTGTGTTATGATCCCTCATCTAGGCATTTAGAGGAATGATACATTAATGGGTGGTATTAATGAGTGTATGTTATCAAGTGTGATGCGGGATGGGGAACTTATGTGAATAAACGTGGGACTGTCTGTAAACTCATGGACAGGTAGGTATTATTTTGGAGTGTGTGTGTGTGTGTGTGTGTGTGTGTGTGTGTGTGTGTGTGTGTGTGTGTGTGTGTGTGTGTGTGTGTGTGTGTACTGTTATGCAATGCTATACAGGTCTTAAAGTGTGTTTCTTGTTCTCCCCCACAGGTGGCGAGGTGGGTCACGGTCCCTCATGCATGCAATCTGATGTTGGTGTCCATACAGACACTGAAGATGATTATAGGACTGTTGAGCCACAGGCGGGGTTGTCAGAGGCTGAAACTGCGCCATCGTTTGACATCCCCCTCTTAGCCACCCCAACCCCGCACACAGTTACATTGCCTATACATACCCCTTCACCAGTGGCCATAGCAGAGAGAGAGTTGGTGGTTGGTGGCAGTGCACAGGAGAGTGTGGTATCCATGCCTACTGTGTCTGGTCACAGAAGACATAGCCAGATGTCTGGCATGGAACCACATAGGTAGATAAACCGAGATGCTCATGGTAGGGCCGCTGTTCATCATGCCCCTGGCAGAAGTGCCACAACTGGTACCACCAGGCACATGTTTCAGACTGTCATGTGGGTGCAGGCATGTATGGAATTGTACACCAGATAGGACCTGAAGCTGCAGAGGGCTGCTCTCTCATCTGTAAGAGACAACTTCCATGAACTTGCTGGTGCCCTCCGTGATTATACTGAGATAGTTGGGTGAGATGGTGGACCTCATCAACCATGGTTTGTCCATGCATGAACATGTGGTGGGAGTGGGGGGATGGCCGCATGGACATAGGCCAGCATCAACAACAGCTGGCAGTCGACGTGGACATGCTAGGACACCAAGATGCTCCCATAGTAGCAGTACCAGCCCCAGCACTGCAGGGGGGGTGCTGTCCACACCACAGCAGGCCACATGCACGTGGCCCTGGCCAGTCCCAGGAGGGACCTGGTTCCAGTGGACATCTGTCATAATCAGGGGAGAGTAGCACATTGTGGCCTGTACTTGGAACCCTTGGCAGGCACAATCTGCCTGTCCTTGGCTGGAGGCAGTGAACTGTAAACCATGCCAGGTATGGTCTGCAGCTGTCCATGAAACACCTGCATAGGGCACCACATTGCAGAACTGTGAGCATGCATGCCCACACATTATACAAACACACCTATGGCAACCCTATACCTACACACACCACATCACCATGCCCCTTTCAACTAATTACACCCACTCACCCACACACATGGTGTCAAATGTATGGCCCACCCTCGGTCTCTGACAAATCAACAACACACCCTGTGCATATGATGATACATGTGCCACATCCCTGTCATCCATAAAATTGATGCAGGGACAGGCAAATATGGTTCTGATGCACACAGTGACTGTACTACAGTGCACCAATGTACTGTTGTGTAACATGTTGTTAGGAGTAATGTTTAATGCATACATGTCAGGTAGTATAGTTGTTCAGCCATAATGCATTATAGCTGTTAGTAACACTGAGTGATTGTGGTCTCCATAATGTTATCTATTTGTGTTGTAGGTGTACATATGTGAGCAGGAGTATGGTCTGCAGTCATATTCCACAAGGGGTATGGCACTGTGGTGACACCATGGCTGTGACATATCCTGGGTACAGCACATGTCACAGGTTTGTATAACAGTTACTGCCTGTGCCACATGGACAGGTGGCTTGCTGGGGCATGTATAATCAGTAACCTGATGTAGATCCATCCACATGCATGCATACTCTTACTTGGCAACACGGGACTAGACCCCTACTTAGGTATGTAGTGCTACTGAAGTGTGTGGCTTTCATTGCACACACCACACAGTTTTTAGGGTGAGGTGTGTTCCAGGCTACATGTTACATGCAGAACATCCCCAGAACATCCCCAGACATGTACAGTATGGTATTGGGGGATGTAATGGTTGTATATGAATACATAGTGTGACATACCATCATATAGACATTCACAGACACATAACAGGCAGACACACATCTGAAAGATCTGGGTCTATCGGTGCTAACTAACTTGTCAGTGTGTCCAATGTGTTACAGGTAGGCTGCACACAGCACATACATAACTGGGCTGGATTGTGGTATCAATTACCTGTATGGTTGGTGGTGACAGTGGTCATGATACAGTGGTACATGGAACATGTACTGGGTGTGCCATGGAGTAATGGCAGTGTACACAACACCTACATCCCACAGTGGGTATTGTACTCACTGGAGCCCATGATGACACTCTGACATACCCATCATCACTTATTGCCCATGACTGTGATGCAACCCATTGTCCATCACAACAGTGGTACTACAGGGATATGCATCTAATGCACATGCCATAGGCATAGTAGGGTGATGCATTGTCATGCCTCACCTATGGGCAGCAACACCACTATCCATACTACTGTGTGGCACTGCATATAGTAATAGGACTATGTGGCCTTGGAATGCTGTACCCTACAGATATACAGACATGCACACATACACACTCTTGCCAGAACTCAATGGGTATCCCATGCCTATCAACCCATTTGTACAACACTGTTGTGCTGGTACTGCAAGGCTCATGTAGATGTCATTACTCTGCTATGTTATCAAACTGGGATGTGAACACTGGTTACCAGGGCTGAGCTATGCTTTGCAGGTGTCAGCATTGCTGCAATATAACAGCTGAGCACATTTGCGGACTGGTAAGCAAAGCCTACACGGTGTAAGTGCCCTTATGTTTAACAGTATGTAAACACCACTTAGCTTCACTCTAACACATGCAAACACACTTAAAGCTGCTCAAAACTCCTTAACCACTCTGTATCCAACAGACCTTGTTCTACCCAGCAACAACATAAACAGCCCTTGCACCCAGGACCCTGTACACTATAGTCACAACAGTTAACCACTACACCATGATAGCTGTGAAGACAGTTATTGTTTTTCCAATATATGTGTCAGTACACACATTAAATAGTATTAAACCATTGCTTTGACTTCCACTATTTTGTAGTACTTGTTATTGATATTACTGTTACATCACATGTTTTTATATCTAAAAATACACATATCAGATACATACGGTGAGATACATCTGGGAAGTTATACACAAACATGATTATTTAGATATGTATATATCTATATAGATATATGTATTATATATATATATATATATATATATATATATATATATATATATATATATATATGTTTACCATATGTCCAGAACATGGAGTGGAGTCCTACCTCAGCACCAATAGTCCCAACCTCTTAGTGCAAGGGATGTCATGTATGTGTTGCAGGTATATATGCAGACTGTTGCTACTGTAACAGGAGTTTTCTTAACAGACATGTTGTATGTGGGAGGTCACATCTGCTTTTGACATGTACACCATTTGGTACTGAGAGACATCCTAAGGACAGCATAGTACAGTACCACTGCTAGGACAGTAATGATCCTGTGGACTACAGCAGAGATAGGACCAATATATGTGGACAGTCTGGCACTCTGTGTTCAGTCCAGAGGTGTAGACAGATCCCCTTTGTGCGAGACATGTGAACCACGCCTGACAATGTGGATGGTAACAGCTGTGTACATGGATATATCTTATAAATACTGGACTAAATATGCCCACACAGTTTATGCATTCACACACAGCAGTCTGTCCTGACACATAATACCTGGTGGTGCAGAGGTCACATGGCCACATAATACCCACTAGTTAGTGATATACATCTGTACAGAATCTCTCTGCTTTATCAGAAATATACAACAGTTAAGGTGGCCTGGCAGGAGTATGTCTTGCAAATAACTGGACACTACAGCAGACTGCCACAACACTGGACTACATTTTGTATGGGGGAATACACATGTACCTGTAAATATAGCAGGCTCTACACACTTGTCACGGCACAGAGTAACAGGCACCTGTGAGAAAGTGCATACCCACAACCAATGTGAAAACAGCCACAGCCACATATGGTACACAAGCTTAATATGACACTATATGGACTGCCTGATAAACACCATCCTATGTGCCACTCACATACTAACCCTGCATAAACTGGGTCATGACACAGTGTGGTCCAATGCCTTTCTGTAGTATGGGACATGTGTGTGTTTGGCCCTACAGACATGTGAGCTGATAGGGAACCATACACTGGAGCAGCATGTGACATCAGATAGAACAGGACCAAGAACAATGGCATCTACAACAGTCTGTCAACAGACCAAGGTACGTATGTGCAATACACATACTATTGACATTCACCATAAGTACACAGACCCCAGTACTGTACACACAACCACAGAATGCCCAGGTTATGTCCTTATAAATAACCCCTACTACACATAAACTGTCTAGCAGTCTGATATCTGACTGGCTTGTTATCAGGTATGATGTCAATAAATAATGGTGTACAGAACATATGCACTTCTTACTGCATGACATATGTACAAAGGTTGACAGACTTGTGGCTGGAGCCACAAAATCTGGGTGAATATTGGCATGTTGCTGTGATACACTCATACATTTACTGTCATACTAGGGTTTGTTGTGACATATGTCCTATGAGGGATATGAAGTCAATAACTCTCGTGGCTCTCACCATGTACTGACTGCAATCCTCAGACTATGCTTCAGCAGTTCTAAGATAGGTGTTCTGTGAGTAACACAAGAAACATAAGACTCCACACACTGCCCTGTCAGCAGATAACCCTACAGGTGGGAGTTTCCTCAAACACATAACACTGTCATGACAGGTATTAAATCATGTAGACCAGCCATATCCACACACACCCTGTTAAACCAACACTACTCCAAATGCAGAACAGCAACACTTACATTCTGTAGTCATGTGTGGCACACCCCACCCCCCTGTTTGTTGGCCTGTCTCCACAGTGTATGTAGTTAGAGGTAAATCCCAATATCATCTGCGATGCTGTTTGCCAAACACCAAATTGAGGTCCTGCTCAAAGTGAATGAAAAGGCCGAACACTCACATTATGTTCCTAGATATTGAAATGTGTTTCAATGCAATTGGTTATGGGAATGTTACCACAGCTGTTCCACATGCAATCAGCTAAAGAGGAACTGCAATTAATGCAGAGGCCATCAGCTGACCATGAGCATCACTTACATAATACAACAAGAGATGGAGTGAGAGAGACAGACAGAGACAAAGTAAGTCAGGGAGGGGTGGGACAGTAAAACCTAAGCATGTTTGTGTCACACACCTACCAGTACAGGGTTCCAACCCCCTGACTGACAATGTACTTCTCACACATTTCTATGCAGTTATTGCATGCGCCATATAGCTTACATTTTGGGGAACTGTCCAAAGGTATATATGATGGTGAGTGACATCTGCAACAGTGATATAGGAGCGATAAGGTAGGTGTAGGATATGTGCCTGTCCACATGAACAGGTGTCAATGTCAACACAGCCATAATCTCTGAGGGACTCACACACATTAACACAGTTGGCAGGGTCAGAAATAGACTTCCTAACTAGCTAGTTTGCCATAATACAGTAATATGCAGGTATCACATGCACCAGAGGGGTTATCCAGATGATATATGGGCAAACTGTATGTGAAGGTGTCTGACATCAGATGGCATGCTTCAGTAGGCCAAAGGGAGCTGTAGTGAGTGTGAATGGGGTCAAAAGCATTTTACTCCACACACACAGACAGAGGGTGCCACTACTGACATGCATGGGTGCATTGCTTCACAGGTGTGTAGTGGCTGACTGTGCCAGCAGGCTGTACAAGGTTAGGTGAAGGGTATACTTTGGCATCAGGCTACATGATAATTGTCTGCAGTGTGGCTCAGGGGTGCAGTGTCTGGATTGGCCCACACAGGTGGGTATTGTATTCACCATCCAGTCATCGGGGTTACCATTGTGTATGACCAGTGCTGTGCAATGCTTGCCATGTACGTGTTCTATAGTCCATGACATGGACGGTGTCTGGGAAGTTCACACATCCCACATGCATGCTCAGTGACACGTGGAACTGTACCTGGGGTGCCTGGCCCAAGTTGTGTACACAGATTGTTATCATCAGATGTGCCACTCCTGGCCTCGTGTGTAGGGAACTGGTAATGGACACCAGGCTGACCCTGCACTTACACTGATAGCATGATACAGGTATTCCCTGTTGTCAGTGGCACCTGTCCATACAGGGCATGTGTTTAAGGCATGGTATGTCCTTTGTGGGTCACATTTTATGGCACTACAGTTGTTGCAGGTGCCCAGTGGGGAACATAGTGAAGGCACACTGTATGCAATTATGTAGCTATTGAAGGGATGGGACAGGGTTCCATGCCCTCTGTAGTCCACTGCAATCACACCATGGTTACTATTTGTGGGCAATATGCAGGGTATTACCAACAAAGCAGTTGTTTCCTAGGCAAGTGTGTTTGTGTATGAGACATGGGTAGAGAGTGCTTTCTGGGTAATACAAGGGTTGCCTAATTTGTTCTCCAGGCCTTGATGTCACATGTAGGGGTATGGATTGGCAACCCCAGCCTCTATGCTATTTGACATCTATTATCTTTGTAAGGTGAACATTGTGGCATATAATAGGCCCAGCATATAAGAAATTTGCAAAACCCACTCCACAATGAATCCAGTTGTTACGCACTCACAGCCAACTCCACACAGGATACGAATGACAACAAACACTCACACTAAGTCTCACAGTTGCAATGTCTGGGATTGGAACTCCTAACTAACTAGTTTATAACACTACAGCATTACCCAGTTATAGGATTACTAGACTACTTCTTCCCCAAAGGTGTATTTCAAAGGGGATGACATCAGCAGGCTTGCCAAAGAAGGGCAATGGAGGTTGTATTGACTGCGAATTGCCTCAAATGCATTGCTCTCTACACAGACAAACAAACACACACAAGCCATGTCTGGGAATAGAACTCCTATCTAACTAGTTTACAGGATTATACAGTTATAGAACGTGCCATGGAGATTACTGGACTACTCCTTCCCCAAAGGTGTATTTCAAAGGGAATGACATCAGCAGGCTTGCCAAAGTAGGGCAATGGAGGTTGTATTGACTGTGAATGGCCTCAAAAGTATTGCTCGCTACACAGACAAACACAAACACTTGCCATGTCTGGGAATAGAACTCCTAACTAGTTAATCACACTTTAGCATTACGCAGTTATAGGACATGCTACAGAGATCATGCAGCTATTCCTTTCGCAGAGGTGTATTTCAAAGTGAATGACATCAGCAGGATTGCCAAAGAAGGGCATTGGAGGTTGTAGTGACTGTTAATGGCCTCAAAAGCATTGTTTGTATACAGACAAACAGACACGCACACAAACATCCACACTTGCCATGTCTGGGAATAGAACTCCTATCTAACTAGCTTATCACACTACAGCATTACACAGTTATAGAATGCACCACATAAATTACTGGGCTATTGCTTCCCCAAAGGTGTATTTCAAAGTGAATGACATCAGCAGGCGTGCCAAAGTAGGGCATTTGAATTGTATTGAGTGTGACTAGCCTAAAAAGCATTAATCCCTACACAGACACAGTTGCCACATCTGGGATTAGAACTCCTACCTAACAAGTTTATCACACTACCACATTATGCAGTTATAGGACATGCCACAGAGATAAGTTGGCTATTTCTTCCCCAAAGGTGTATTTCAAAGTGAATGACATCAGCAGGATTGCCATAGCAGGGCAATGAGGATGACAGTGTGTGTGCATGGGCCATAACCCATTCATCTAGAGGCAGACACACCACACTCAGACACACACAGGTTTATATTCCACAGGTATGTATACAACTGCTAGATGAGTACTGACTTGTACAGTCATGTTGCACAGTTAGCACTAGCACCACAGACACTATAATGCTGAGGGATTCCAGAGGCATATGTCCATGGTGATTGACATTTGCACATCATGTAGTTTTAGCAAATTGGATGTGTGCTGGGTGAGACAGGCCTCATGATGGAAGGCTCTTTGTCATTGTCACTCTCTTCCACACATCTTTGTATGTGTACTTTTGGCCTATTATAGTGTGTTGTCCTTGGATATATGTGTGTATTGCTATCCAATATGTGTGCAAAGCATGATTAGTGCATACTGAGGAGTGTGTGCACTAACATCTGTGACTGTCAGATATATATGGTCCACTGTTGTTGCCAGACATGGGCTTAATTTCTTTAAGTGTGGGAGCATGCCCAGTATGACCTTCTGTATTGAATGTGTGAATCCAGTCCAGGTGGATTATAATCCAGTGCAGACTTTTGTGTTCTACACCTACAAGAAGCAAACTGTTTCTGCAGGATATCTGTAGATTCAGTTGAAAATATGGGGTCAAAATGGGCAAAGGATAGTGGGTTACTGCAGGTAATTGTGTCTGTGCTGCTTCTGCTACATGGTCCTGGTGTTAGCAGAGATATTCAGAGATATGTATTGTTATACACCGTGATGTTTTATGTAATTAAGTGCTGTCAGGTAGCGATGTTTTATGTAATTAAGTGCTGTCAGGTAGACATATTTGCTTGCAGTGATTTCCTGGGGTAACACAGGGTGACTGCAGCTGTATCCAGCATTGTGGCCAGCAGCCTACATATTCTTGCACACACATGCCATTTTGAATGGGAAGCTGCAGACACTTGCTGCTGGGTCTGTGTAAATGGTTCAGCACCTTGGTACAGCGATGGCAGAGGATCCCATAGTTGTACATCCATCAACGTGACAGTTTGGCCATAGCTTGCTGTGGTGATACCTCACAGCTGTACAGATTCACACAGGTTACCCAGAGGCAGGGGTCATTATTCTGGACATTACCCTTACACATTGTGATTTTTGAGCATGTTTGTAGCCACCCATGCTTGTATTTTCAGCCAGGGATAGTATGTGCACATGGATGAGTTTTGGCCTTCATGTACTACATGCCATCCATGCTCCCACCCCACCCCCCATATTATTCTATCCTCTTCCATACATTGTTGTGGACATTCTCTGATATTTTCCCTATAATTATCACCTCATCACAGCAGTAATTTAGTGTTGGGCCACAGTTCATGCAGTGGGACATGGTGGACATGTTACTGTGATTTGTCCACATGGCCTTGCATTTGGGTTCTGTGGACTATGTTATGTTGTTATTTGGGAGTCCATGACATAACATACATTGTCTGTACGGGTGAGACACAGGCCTTTGGCAGTGGACTGTAGGCCATTTCATAGTGATGCAGGCCAGCTGTAGCAGGCTGTTGTATTCTGTCAGTCCCAGACTGCAATACAGTATATTCCTCTGGGGTGACAGGGTAGGTGTGCTAGGTGTTCATGCCAATACTTTCTGTCAGTATTGATCCAGTGGTGTGGATGCTGGCAGGGTGCTGCTTACAGCTAGGGACACACCTGCATAGGACACCTGCTTTTCATGCTGCGCTCTTTCGCTATTGCCATACACAGGTGGGTGTCATATTTTACTCATTCCCAACAGCAGGGATAAGACCGGAGAGGTACCAGTCGGTGGTGGTTGAGTGAGCTGGGTGCATGTGTGCTATGGACAGTACTTGCATCTGACTCACAGATATGTATGGGGCATTCCACTTATGCTGGCTTGCATCAGCTGTTTCTCAATACATCATTCCCATGACTTTTGTGGTCACCAGTGTTTGGCCAGATGACATCAGTATTCCCTACTATAAGCCCAGATAATATGCTTTAAACCTGTATTTACAATTCCAAGGGTGTGTCCATTTGACAGTTACATATTATACACTGTCTGTCTGGGGTACTTCCTCCTGTGTACTGCTTGTATATCTGGCCCGACAGTCACACCATGTCCATATTTTAGATGGTGATACATATTACTTCCAATCATTTACAATGGTTTACTGCTAGAATGTGTTATACTGGGACGCATTGTGATTGGCACTGCAGTTGTGAGGACTTGGCCTTTTCATTGGCAGTACTGAGCAATGGCCACCAGGACAAACCTCACCATGCATACATACTGACCACTCTTACACAATATACGACACACAACAACCTAACACACGCAGACCTGCATATTGTACACATGCTATAATCTATCCTGCTACTTTGGCCAGCTCAGGTAATCTGTGCTCCACTGTTATTATACCTACACATACATGTTACTACATTTCTACATAGGATTGGGGGGCAAACCTGTGCGTTACTACATGTCTACATAAGACAGGGGGGTGCACCTGACTGTTACTATATTTCTACATAGGATTGGGGGGCACAGCTGACTGTTACTACTTGTCTACATTGGATTAGGGAGGAACACCAGACTGTTACTACATTTCTACATAAAATTGGGGGGGGGGCATAGCTGACTGTTACTATGTGTCTAAATCAGACTGGGGGGCCACTCCAGACTGTTACTACATTTCTACATATGATTGGAGGGGGGGAACACCTGTGTGTTACTACATGTCTACATAGGAATGGGGGGCACACCTGACTGTTACTACATTTCTACATAGGATTGGGGGGCACATCTGTGTGTTACTACATGTCTACATAGGAATGGGGGCACACCTGACTGTTACCACGTGTCTACATCAGATTGGGGGGGCACACCTGACTGTTCCTACATTTCTACATAGGATTGGGGGGGCACCTGACACTTGTACACATTTGCTATGACTATACTGGTATATCAGGTACTCCATTTCATTCTGTATTCTAACCTATCATGCTGACTAGAGAGATATCAGTGTACTACAGGTCTTAGGTTTGATTGACCTACATATCAGTTTCTGACTTCTTACCCTTCAGAACTATCATCCCACTTCCTGACCTGTTGTAGTCTGTCTGTGCAGGCCTGGGGAGGGGGAGGGTACCCATAGCCATCATTCAGAGGCCTTATCACAGCCTTTGTTTGTGTTTGTCTACACCTGTCCTGCTGGCTGAGACTGTTGTTGGGTATGTGAGCCTCCCTGACTGGCATGTGTGTGTCATATGGACACACATGTAGCCCAGCACATTTCCTGCAGTGGGTTTTGTCACCATGTGTAGTACTGGCTACTATGGTGACACCAGTATTTGTTACAGATCTCATGCTGCCACTATAGGTGTCTACTATATGCTGGCATTCCATTCAGCCACCCAGTTCCCTTGCATGCTGACATCTATGCCACAGATACAAGTAACAACACATACTACTCCATTCGGCAATTAGTAGGAAGAGTAACTTATCCTGTGGTTATGCCAATATGGAGGATGGTGCTGGAGGGCTGCCTATGTCAGATGCACATAGTACACTTCCTATAAATGGTTGAGCAAAGGTAGTGTCATGTATGGCATCCCTTTTACTGTATGTGCAAGTCAGAGAGCAGTGTCATTCTCTGGGTCCCTACTGCGTCAGCATATGTGCTATGCATTGCCTCTTTGCCAAGGCTAGGGCATACTGGGCACCCCTCCTTCTGCCTACTGGGGCTGGCTCAGGTTGTTCCTCCTCCGAGTCACTCTGTGCTTTTGCAGGCCTTGGAAATGGTGGGGGGCTGTGTGGCCCTGCCGCATGCTGTTCCTGCTGCAGCTGCTTCCACAGGATCATATTGTGTAGCATGGCACATACGATGACAATTTGAGTACATGTAGCTGGTGAGTACTGCAAGGCTCTACCAGATGTGTCCAGGCACCGGAACTGTGACTTGAGAATCCCAAACACACGCTCTATTATAATTCTGGTCTGTGCGTGTGCCTCATTATGGAGTTCTTCTTCGGGTGTGTGTGCATTTCTGATGGTTGTCATCAGCCATGGCTCCAGTGCGTAACCAGCATCCCCCACTAGGTGACTGTAAGGGATGTCCCCATTGGCAAATCTCTGGCACAGCTGCGCCAGATGTGGGAGTTGTGACAGCTTCCAGGGCTGCTAACACACTTTCATTATAATGCCCTGGGCATCACACATGACCTGGCAGTTGATGAAGAGAAGCCCATGAAGTTGATGTTGATCCTACCCCACTCACCGGGTGGTGCTTTGATGCATATGTGCGTGCAGTCTATAGCACCCACTACCTCAGAGCATTCTTGTATTTGGTGGAAGAGATGCATATTGCTAGCCAACACGTCACTGGTGTTTGGAAAATATGCATGCTCACTGGCATGTGCTGACATGGCATCCAGGAATTGGTGGAGCACCCTGGATGCTGATGCCTGTGATATCCCCATGATATCCCCAGATGGCCTTTGGAAGGTACCTCTGGCTAGTATTTTTAGGCCTACACATACCTTGGTATCCAGTGGGATGGGTACCTGTCTATTAGTTCTATGTGTAAGGTGTGGCCAGCACATTTCAATAATTTGCTGTAGGAGGTCACTGTCCACCCTATAGTGCTCCACTATTTGCAGCTCATTTAGCCCCTGGTAGGTTACCCTGGGTCTGTACACTCTTCTCCATCTTCTCACCATGGGTTGGTTGACAGCATTCTCATCCTCAGCTTCTTCCACATGTTGATGTAGGATAGCTGCTACAGCCCCTTAATTTTGTTGTTTTTGTTTGTTAAAATTTCCCCACTTGTATACACCAGTGGTGTAGAGTATGTGGGAAAAACCAGAGTGTTTGCATAGTTTATAGTAGTGTGCTGGGCTGCTGCCTGTGTAATTGGCTGATTCTAATACATTTCAACTGCCAGTTATGCTAGCTCTCCTTGATTACCTTTCTACTGCTGTTTTCTCTTCCCATTGCCTTCCTGTTTAAGCCCAGGGGTACACCGCTCAAACACAGTGCTCAAATGTGCACAGAGCTGCTATTTCCTGGTTTACTTTTTTTTCCCTTTAAAACCTGGTGCATGACACACACACCTGCTTAGGCAATGTAAAGAGTGCTAGGCAGCCTCAGACACACCCCTTTGCTTAGCTCTGCTAAGATAAGGGTAAACCTGAGTCACAGGGCTCCAATCCACTTACAGTATGCCTGACACACACCCCTATGATGTCAGCTAACTCTTAGGCTTGAACCATGCTATTTCTGCACTTAAACTGTTGGGTGCTGACTAGCACTGAGGGGAAATCTGGGATTCAGTATCATTCCCCTTCTTTGCGTAGGATTGCCTGCTAATGCATAGTTACAGGTCCCATACTGAGCCTCCCCACTTAGCAACCACTATTCACTGGCCATGTGGTCTTCTGCCTGCTATTGAGTATAATGGCAAAATAGTGATTTTGGTTAGAATGCTTATTTCAGGTTATTTTTTATATTTTCTGCCCGATCCAGTTTGCACACTGCTGCCCTACGCTTAAATAGCCGAAATCAGCTAAAAAAAATGTTATTTTTTGTATTTCTGAAACTGTTTTCCATGCCAGTGGCCATATATTGGACCACTGGTATGCTTTCCCATAATATTCACACTTTATTTGGAGCTGTCATGGCTCCGTTTTGTAGTTTGCAGAAATGTACTCGGTTATTAACAGAGTACATTTCTGCACACTACACTAGTCCTGCATGGCAGGCTGACAGCTTCCTGGATCACAAATTCACCTCATTTGTATGTTTTTCACCTGCAAATGGGGTAATTTACATACAGGAGCTGCGTCCATGCAGGAATAGTGCAGAAGTGCTCGTGCAAGTCCCTGCAACTTATTCCTGGATCCCAGGGTGGCCAAATTGCCTCCTGGAGCTCCTGCACTGTTACTGCACACCGTGCAAGGCTTGCTGAATCCAGGGGAGTGTCTAAACACTTTTCATCTCATTCTTCTTCTTCTTGCCTGAGTTCTGGCAGCAGCAGCATTCTGATTTCAAGCATGTTACACATACAGCATAATAAAAGCAGCAGCAATGATTTTCTTTTTTTCTAAGTGGAATTGTGCTGTATTCCAAAAAAAATTGGTATACAGGGGAAAAAGCCTACATTTAGTGTACACAATTGCTTTATACCTTCCTGGATAGCTCCACTATAATGGATTACTTAATTATATTTGCTCTTCATGCTGGTATTAGCATATTTCACTATTTATCTGCAGTTAGCAGCTCTTTACATCATGTAGATCCATTTATTGAATACCAACAGTGCAGTAAATGTAACACAATAGCTACACTTCGCACAGTTGTTAATGAATCTGGACAGTTGTCTTTGGCCATTTTTGGAACCTTGTCCTTAAAGCTAGTACTACCTACACCATTACTATTTAGAGAGACAAGCAGCTGAATATATTGCAAGAGCCATATAAATATATGGTTCCCCTTCAGAAGGTTGAACGGCTGAAATCTCAAAATGCATATGGGCGAAGCCATATGCTCAAATTTCAGAAGGTCGGCCTTCTGAAAGGGAAGTTACAAAAAAAAAAAAAAAAAACACAAAACAATGTTTTTGCAGGGGAAAAAGCCCCCTATACCCTTCACACCTCTGCTACTTATTTATTGCAACTCCAAGATCGCACTACAGTGCAGAAAGGGAAATCTTCCATTCTGTGCTGTATGCCAATCCCCATTCAGAAGGTCGAGCTTCTGAAATTTCAAGCATATGGTCTCGACCATATGCATTTCGAGATTTCACCCATTCGACGTTCTGAAGAGGAATTGAATATACATACATATATATATATATATATATATACACATATATACATAAAGATGCAGACTGATATACATACGCATAGATAAACATACACACATGCATCTCTCCCTCAATATATATATATATATATATATATATATATATATATATATATATATATTTATATTTGTGTGTGTGTGTGTGTGTATGTGTGCACACACGTGTACTTAATTATATTGTGCAAAAGTGAGAATAATGATAACATTTAGAGAAGAAAATGTTAGCTATGACTTGCATATCAGTAATACCTTTTGTCAAATGTATCCCCGCTTATCTGCATGTGTTTGTGTTTTGTATCTGTTTCAGTGGGGGAAGCAATGTATGATATAAATCTGATTATGTGGTCTGTTAATAGATGTATTCTCATTTCTCACCCATTGTTTCAGCCACCATTTAGTGAACCAGAACATTCATACCAGAAAATAATATTCATAACAGGTAGAACTCAATTAAGAGATAAGTATGCTAAGTAGAATATCAAATAACACAATTATAACATATAATATATAATAAAATAATAATACTAATTCATATGAGTTTCCCATAGACCAGCGAGTCAAACTCATTTCCATGAAATGATGCTTTAAAGCAAGCTGTTGAGGTATTGACCAATAATCAAAACACTTCAGTATTACCTATCTTGCATCTCCACATCCCCAAGGGCTGGGAGGATGGGATCAAGGACCTGGTGTCATGGAAATCCCCTTGGCCCATCCGCACCATCCGTCAACTCCCCCAGCCGGCCCCAGGTGTGAGACGCTTGGGCAGCCGTATCTCTGCACCCCTGAGGGCCAGGAGAATGGGATCGAGGGATCGAGGACCTGATGTCCCGGAAAGCCCCTCGGACCGCCCGTGCCATCCTTCGACTCCCCTGACAGGCCCCGGGTGTGAGATGCTTTGGTGGTCATATCTCTGCACCCCCGAGGGCTGGGAGGACGGGATTGAGGACCTGGTGTCCCAGAGAGCCACTCGGCCCACCAGTGCCACCCATTGACTCCCGTGGCCAGCCCCGGGTGTGAGATGCCTTGGCGGCCATATCTCCACACCCCCAGGGACTGGGAGGATGGGATTGGGGACCAGGCTTCCGGGGGAGGACCTCAGCCCACCCGCACCATCTGTTGACTCCCATGGCTGGCACCGGGTGTGAGACACCAAAGTGGCCATATCTCCACACTCCCAGGGTCCAGGACGATGGATCAGGGACACTGGCTTCCAGGGGAGGCCCTCGGCCTGCCCGCACTGTCAGCTGACTCCCCCAGACAGCCTCAGGTGCAAGATGCCACAGCGGCCGTACATCCGGGGTCTGGGAGAATGGGATCAGGGACCTGGCTTCCGGTGGAGGCCCTCGGCCCTCCTGCACCAACAGCTGACTCCCCCTGGTGCAAGACACTGCGGAGGCCGTATCTCTGCACACCCAGGGCCCTGGATCAAGGACCTGCCTTCTCGGGGAGGCCCTTGGCCCACCCGAGCCGTCTATCTACTCCACCGGCTGGCCCCGTGTGCGAGATGCCATGGCAAGTGTATCTCCCCACCACAGGCACCGGGAGGATGGGATGCCCTGAACCGGCTTACCCGGATGGCCCTACACCCTCTCCTGGAGAATGCGCACCACCCCGCCGGGTCGCCCTTCTGGGGATGACACTTAAACCCGGGTATGAGATCCTCGGCCCCCTCTGCACCTGCAGGTGTTCCGGCTATCTGGATGGAAGTGCCGGGGGGTGCAGAGTGAGGGGTGCATCCAAGGACCTACTCCCGCGAGGTCAGCCCTGACACCGGGTCATGTCCAGATCCCACTCCCTCGATCCCCAAGCCCGCTGCCGAGGAGCAAAGTCCCATCCGTGATCTGGACCCCGGTGGGGAGGGCGGAATGGCCGGCCCGAGGATGGGTCCCCCCTCCCCGCAAGGGTGTGAAGCCCATCTTCCCACCTGCGACAAAAGCTTGGCTCGAGGACTGATTTTTAATAGATCTCAGCTTTTTGCTGCTCGGCTACGAACGAAATCCTGACCCAGAATCAGGTCATCTATGAATGATTTAGCACCTGGTTCCCCACGAACGTATGGTACACTGCTGGAGAGAGGTGGCCCCCTTCCGTCCGCGCTCCGACCCAGTGACGAGCGGCGCTCCTCTCCGACCTTGCGGCCGGCTATCACTGGCCAACCGGAGATCCGCAGTGCTGCGGTATCATTACGTTTTCCCCTGGATTCTGACTTAGAGACATTCAGTCATAATCCCACAGATGGTACCTTCACGCCATTGGCTCCTCAGCCAAGCACATACACCAAATGTCTGAACCTGCAGTTCCTCTCATACTGAGCAGGATTACTATCGCAGCAACAAATCATCAGTAGGGTAAAACTAACCTGTCTCACGACAGTCTAAGCCCAGCTCACGTTCCCTATTACTGGGTGAACAATCCAACGCTTCACAATGATAGGAAGAGCCGACATCGAAGGATCAAAAAGCGATGTTGGCATGAATGCTTGGCTGCCACAAGCCAGTTATCCCTGTGTTAACTTTTCTGACACCTCCTGCTTAAAACCCAAAAAGCCAGAAGGATCGTGAGGCCCCGCTTTCACAGTCTGTATTCGTTCAATCAAGATCAAGCAAGCTTTTGCCCTTCTGCTCCATGGGAGGTTTCTGTCCTCCCTGAGCTCACCTTAGGACACCTGCATTACTCTTTGACAGGTGAAATGCCCCAGTCAAACTCCCCACCTGATGCTGTCCCCAGAGTGGGTCGTGCCCAGGCGCTTGGAGCCAGAAGCAAGATCCCCAGTGGGGCTCACCCCCGCCTCACCGGGTAAGTGAAAAATTGATAAGAGTAGTGGTATTTCACCAGCAGCCGAGGCCTCCCACTTATTCTATATCTCTCATGTCTCTTCACAATGCTAGACTAGAGTCAAGCTCAACAGGGTCTAATTTCCCCACTGATTCTGCCAAGCCCATTCCCTTGGCTGTGGTTTCAATGGATAGTAGGTAGGGACAGTGGGAATCTCGTTCATCCATTCATACATGTCACTAATTAGATGACGAGGCATTTGGCTACCTTAAGACATAGTTACTCCCGCCGTTTACCCATGCTTCATTGAATTTCTTCACTTTGACATTCAGAGCACTGGGCAGAAATCACATCATGTCAACACCCATCTCGGGCCTTCACAACACTTTTTTTTATTAAATAAGTCATATTTCCCAGGTCCACACCAGTTCTAAGTCAGCTGCTTGCTGCCAGACGATATGGGATGCCGGTCGGGACCAACGCCTGCCACAGCTTGGGGGGGCGGTGATCCACAGGAAGGGCCTGGCATGTGTCCAGAGTTGCTGCAGGCTCCCCCTGGGAGGGAGGAGCATGGCGAGGGCTGGTGGTGCCTCACCCAGCTGTGGCACTTGCCCAGCCCCACTTCACACCCGAGCCTGACTGACCCAGCCCTTAGATCCAATCCTTATCCCAAAGTTATGGATCTGGCTTGCTGACTTCCCTTACCTACATTGTTCTGACATGCCAGAGGCTGTTCACCATGGAGACCTACTGCAGATATGGGTATGGCCTGTCACGAGACTTACACCCTCTCCCCTGGATTTTCAAGGGCCATCGAGAGCTAACCTGATGCCTCCAGAACCGTGATGCTTTACAGGGCGCAGGCCCCTCTCTTGAGGTGAACCCTTTCCAGGGCACCCTGCTCTTTACAAAGAAAAGAGAACTCTCCCAGGGGCCCCCTCCAGCTTCTCCGGGATCATTTGTGTCACCGCACTGGATGCCATGAGGCGCCCGTCTCAGCCGCTCCAGATTCAGGGATCTGAACCCGACTCCCTTTGGATTGGCCAATGGCGACGGAGGCCATTGCCGTCCCTTCGTAATGGTGCTCGACTATCTCTCAGGACCGACTGACCCATGTTCAACTGCTATTCACACAGAACCCTTCTCCACTTTGGCCTTCAAAACTTTCGTTTGAATATTTGCTACTACCACCAAGATCTGCACCTGAGGCGGCTCCACCTGGGCCCTCACTCTGGGCTTCAGTGCCACTGCAGTGGCCCTCCTACTTGTTTCAGTGTAGCCCCCTCGGCTCCTAGCACCATCAACGGCCGGGTATGGGCTTGACACTCCAGCGCCATCCATTTTCATGGCTAGTTGATTTGGCAGGTGGGTGAGTTGTTACACACTCCTTAGCAGAATCCAACTTCCATGGCCATTGTTCTGCTGTCTATATCAGCCACCACCTTTTCTGGGGTCTGATGAGTGTCGGCATAAGATGCCTTAACCCGGTGTTCGGTTCATCCCACAGCGCCAGTACTGCTTACCAAAAGTGGCCCACTGGGCATTCACATTCCACACCTGGCTCCAAGCCAGTGAGTCAGGCTTCTTACCCATTTAAAGTTTGAGAATAGGTTGAGATTGTTTCAGCCACAAGATCTCTAATCATTTGCTTTACCAGATAAAACTGCATCCGCTGAGCACCATCTATCCTGAGGGAAACTTTGGAGGGAACCAGCTACTAGATGGTTTGATTAAGTCTTTCACCCCTATACCCAGGTCAAATGACTGATTTGCACATTAGGACCACTACGGACCTCCACCAGAGTTTCCTCTGGCTTCGCTCTGCCCAGGCATAGTTCGCCATCTTTCAAGTCCCACCAGGTGCGCTTACGCTCCAACTCCCCGATGGGATGGGTGAGATGGGCCAACGGTGTGCCCCCCATGTGGGGCAGGGGGGTCCCGCCTCAGTCGGCGCACGCTGGCCCTCACTTTCATTGTGCCGTGGGGTCTCTTGCCCACCCTCGGACTCATGCACTTGTTAGACTCCTTGGTCCATGTTTCAAGATGGGACAGGTGGGTCAACAACGTCACCGTGGACCCCAGGCACCTGAGGAGAGTCAACAGTCCCGGCAGGTGAGGGTGTGGCAGTGGTAGTCTCCCACGAACCCGGGGCATGGCGAGGGCTGATGCCGCAGGCTGTAACACTCCACTCTGGGGAGGGGAGTCACCTTCTGCACGGCCTTCCCAGCAACCTGGAGCCAGTCACAGCACACTGCCTAAGAGGAAGTGTGCCCAACAGCGGCTGGCATGCCCAGGGATGGTCGCCCACCCCCTCGGAGGGGGAGGGGGATCTGCCTCACCCGGGCAGCTGGTGCAGCTGCCGGGTTGAATCCTCCAGGTGGACTGCTCGTACCCCACCCGTTTACATCTGAACGGTTTCATGCCCTCTTGAACTCTCTCTTCAAAGTTCTTTTTAACTTTTCCTTACGGTACTTGTCCGCTTTCATTCTCATGCCAGTGTTTAGCATTAGATGGAGTTTTCCACCTGCTTTGGGCTGCATTCACAAACAAACAACTCTGGGAAGACCTGATCCCGATGTGCCAGGGGCTGCCACTGGCCTCACAACGTCCATGGGCTGAGCCTCAATCAAAAGAACTTGGGCCCCCTGGGCAGCACTGAGGAGATGGACTTCCATACGCCATATTTCCCTGCACCCATCACCCGAGCAGTGATTCAACACTGGGCTCTTTCCTCTTCACTCACGGTTACTGAGGGAATCCTGGTTAGTTTATTTTCCTCCACTTAGTAATATGCTTAAATTCGGTGGGTCACCACGTCTGAACTGAGTTCATGTTCCAAGCAAGGTTGCGGGTAGTCGGTGGGACGGCGTGGGTCTCGGGGGATGGGGCAGATGGACTGGCCATCCTTTCCCCCTCCCCAGGAACCCCGTGCACCTGCTCTCCGCCACTGGACTTCCAGACAGCGGAGGCCGGACGACGTGGCCCTGGCCCATTGGAATCAGGCGGGCTAGCATTGGGCTCTGCCCTGGGAGGGCAGCCCAGTGGCAGTACCACCAACAGCCTCCAGGGGTTGGGCCAGACATGTATCTGCTCCCTCCCATCCTCACATGGGTTTTTCCCAGCTTGGGGTAGTCGGGACTCGTCTCCTCCGTCTGCGTCTCTCCCTGGGGGGGATGGGGGCCCATGGCAGGCTCTCTCGACTCCCTGACCATGCCCACTGTGGGGGCTGGATGACCCCCCTGGGGTGATTGAAGGCATGACGACCCTCAGGCAGGTTTAGCCTCGGGAGTAACCCAGGGTTGCAAAGTGCATTCAAAGTGTCAATGATCAATGTGTCCTGCAATTCACATTATTTCTCACAGCTAACTGCATTCTTCATTGACACACGAGCTGAGTGATCCACTGCTCAGAGTCGTATTTGTTCTCGTCTGCTGGGGGCACCGCTGCCCACGTGGCATCACACCTCGGGACGAGCATGCGAGGTTTCGTGGGTGCCCAGATCAGATGGGAGTTACTGGCCCCATGCCGCAGGACAGCAGGGAGGCGTGCGGCCACAATGCCGACCCTCTGGGTCTTTGAACCGATGCCTCCGCAGGTACCCGCGACTGACATCGCCTCCACTGGGGCTCATGGAGAGACGGGAGTTGGAGAGTGGTGTGGAGAGAGAGGCGCTGAGGGTTGGGGTGGTGGAGCGAGGAGAGGCCCTGGTACCCGGGGACGACACCATCCCGGGACCCTCAGAGTTAATGATCCTTCCGCAGTTTCACCTATGGAAACCTTGTTACGAATTTTACTTCCTATAGATAGTCAAGTTTGATAGTCTTCTCGGCGCACCACCGGGGCCTTGACTGACTCCAGCAGGGCTGATCCGACGACCTCATTAAACCATCCAATTGGTAGTAGCAACGGGCAGTGTGTACAAAGGGCAGGGACTTAATCAACGTGAGCTTATGACCCGCACTTACTGGGAATTCCTTGTTCATGGGGAAGAATTGCAAACTCCGGTCCCTATCACAAATGGGGTTCAGCGGTTTACCCGGACCTGTCGGCCAAGGGGAGACACATGCTGATCCATTCAGTGTAGCATGCGTGCAGCCCCAGACATCTAAGGGCATCAGAGACCTGTTATTGCTTAATCTCGTGTAGCTGAAAGCCACTTGTCCCTTTAAGAAGTTGGAGACGACCGCATGGGGCCGCATAACTAGTTAGCATGGCAGAGTCTCATTCATTGTCAGAATTAACCAGACAAATCTCTCCACCAACTAAGAACGGCAATGCTTCACCACCCACAGAATCGAGAAAGAGCTATCAATGTGTCAATTCCTTCCATGTCCAGGCTGGGTGAGGTTTCCCGTGTTGAGACAAATTAAGCCGCAAGCTCCACTCCTGGTGGTGCCCTTCCATCAATTCCTTTAAGTTTCAGCTTTGCAACCATACTCCCCCAGAACCCAAAGACTTTGGTTTCCCAGAAGCTTCCTGGCGGGTCATGGGAATAATGCCACTGAATCGCTATTCGGCATCGCTTATGGTCGGAACTATGACAATATCTGATCATCTTCAAACCTCAGACTTTCGTTCTTGATTAATGAAAACATTCTTGGCAAAAGCTTTCGCTCGTCTTATGCCGGTCCAAGAATTTCACCTCTAGCGGCACAATACAAATGCCCCTGGCCGTCTGTCTTAATCATGGACCCAGTTCCGAAAACCAACTAAATAGAATCGAAGTCCTATTCCAATATTCCTAGCTGAAGTATTCAGGCGACTGGCCTGCTTTGAACACTCTAATTTTTTCAAAGTAAACGCTTTGGACCCTTGGGATACTCAGTTAATTGCATCGTGGGAGCACCGAGAGGCATGGGCTGGGACAGGCGGCAGACCACCAGCCCGATCCCAAGATCCAACTACGAGCTTTTTAACTGCAGCAACTTTTATATACGCTATTGGAGATGGAATTACCGTGGCTGCTGGCACCAGACTTGCCCTCCAATAGATCCTCATTAAAGGATTTAAAGTGTACTCATTCCAATTACAGAGCCTTGAAAGAGTCCTGCATTGTTATTTTTTGTCACTACCTCCCCGAGTTGGGAATGGGTAATTTGCGAGCCTGCTGCCTTCTTTGGATGTGGTAGCCATTTCTCAGGCTCCCTCTCTGGAATAAAACTGATTCCCCATTACCCATGGTCACCATGGTAGGCACAGATAGTACCATCGAAAATTGATAGGGCAGACATTCGAATGTCGAATCGCTACCACAAGGCCATGCGATCGGTCCAAGTTTATCTACAGTCACCAAAGCTGCAGGGCCAAGACCCAGATTGGTTTTGGTCTGATAAATGCACCCATCCCTGGAAGGTCAGCACTCATCAGCATGTATTAGCTCTAGAATTACCACAGTTATCCAAGTAATGGTGGAGCGATCAAAGGAACCATAACTGATTTAATGAGCCATTCACAGTTTCACTGTAGTGTCCGTGTGCACTGAGAGTTGCATGGCTTAATCTTTGAGACAAGCATATGCTACTGGCAGGATCAAACAGATAGGAGCACCTTGGCGGAGAGGAGGGGCCGGAGCCCACACCTCCACTTGCGGGAGGAGGGAGCACCCTGGGTGCTGGTCATGGACTGGCGACTGCAACCCAGGAGGGCCATGGACTGGCGTGGAGAGCTGCCAACTCGGAGCCAGAGATTGAGGGAAAGAGAGCTCCCAAAGCACTCCCATTACATGTTCAAGCATGGACAGACCATAGTCGATGAGGGCCATCATGTTACCCGACCATCTATCCATGAACTCAGTTAACACATGGATGGCACCAGTCAATTCATGACCATTGTCACTTGCAGATGTGAGAGCAGCCCTCTGCAGCCTCAGGCCCTGTCTGGTGTAACATTCTATTCATGCCTGTGCCTCCATGACAGCCTGAAACATGCGCATGCTATGTCACCTTTGCCAGGGGCATGATGTCAAGCGGCCCTACCACGAGCACCCTAGGACATCCGGCTATGCCTGCTGCGACCAAACACAGTAGGCATGGTTATCACACTTTCCTGTGCACAGCCACCAAATGCCAGCTGTCCCACTGCTATGGCCACTGGTGATGGGGTATGTATAGGCAGTGAAACTGTGTGTGGGGTTAGGGTAGTTAAAAGGGGGATGTCAAATGATGGTGCTGTTTCAGCCTCTGACAACCCCACCTGTGGCTCAACAGTACTATCATCATCTTTGGTGTCTGCATGAACCCCAACATCAGATTGCATGCAGGAGGGACCCTGACCCACCTTGCCACCTGTGGGGGAAAACAATAAACACACTTTAAAACCTGTACAGCATTGCCTAACAGTACACACACACACACACACACACACACACACACACACACACACACACACACACACACACACACCACTACCTGTCCGTGACTTTACAGCCAGTCCAAAGTATATGTCCATGTGTACCCCATCCTGCATCACACTTGGTAACATACACACATTGATACCACTAATTAACATATCAGTCCTCTAAATTCCTACACAAGTGATTACAAGACATATTACTACATTACCTGCTTGACCTGTATGTAGTGGTTTTAAATGGCCTCACTGCTGTCATCCAGTGTTCACCCTGTGTATGTCCAGACATTATGTGCATGGCCCCTATATGTATGGGCTACTATGTTCACTCCATAATATCATGCACTTGTGTGTCATTTATATGTAATGTTCAGCACATGCCAGATATGCTGCTCAATCAGCCTATCATGTGACAACTGTAATATATGGATACACTTCCTGGTTTGACTAGTACTTCCCCAATGCATCTGTAGTGCTGGATACGTGGGTTGTAGGTGACCTCTCTGCTGAATGAGATATTAAGGGTGTACCTGATGTCTACCTTCCCTCTCAATGCCTGTTCCATGTTACAGAACATATTATACTACCAGCTGTCCTGTGATTACATACATGACAAGTATCCCTGGTGTGTACTGTGGCAGTCCATGTCCATGTACTGCATGATCCCAAAGGGAGGTACTACTGTATGAATACCCCACAATCATACCTGTACATACATAGCCAGCCACACAAACACACACACATGCACACACACATCCTACATGCATCAACCTCCCTCCACTTCACCAGAGTGACCCTGCAGACAAAGTAACTACCCACCAGGATGCACACACACACACATACAGGTGAGATTGCACAATGATAGTACACACAGTCCTCCTATTACCCATCTGTCAACATGCATAACATATGGTACCCAGCAGCATGCAGTGCAGCTATAGTCAATCCATGATAGCAACAGTATACATGTGTGTGATGCATGTGCTTATGTCACTAGGTGATGCCCCTTCCCCTGGATACCACTGCATCCATGTACACAGTATTGTTGTGCACCTGTTCTGCACCCTGCCATATACTGTGCACCACACCTCACAGGTGTACAGCCCATTACCGAACATGTACTAATGTGTCAGTTATGTCAGCTTTAATGCTCACAGCCCCTATGTTTTCCAGCAACACATACCTGGGTTGATATGTGGACAGATGTCATTTGTGAATGACTGATGTGTGATTTACAGCTCTCAACATCAGAGGACCATGTGTGATCAATCCAATACTCTTACACTGACAACCATGAGAGCATACCTTGGCTGTTGGGGGTGTACACACCCTTATTGATATGACGCACCCATCCTTGATCTGCCATGGACCACATCACTGCATATCTTCCCAGTACATGAGCTTAATATGTGACATATGTCCTGTACTTTCACATGCAATGTCTACAGAATGTGTTAGGTGTGCGGATGCTGACCATACACTTTGTGGGCATACGTGTGCACACCCTTATCATGATGGTTCGTTGCACCTCTTGCGTGTACTACAGCAGTCACTTCTCCTGGAAGAGGTAAACCAGCATGGGCCATCTGCATTTGCCAGTGTATGTTCAGTCTGCCCTACACATGCCCCCCTAATCTGCATGATTGCAAGGTCTACTCATGTGCACATCCCTTGGTGTTCACACACTGCCATCACTATTGCCATGGGGGTAGGGTTATGTCTGCCACAGGTCCTAAACCTGACTATGTGCAGAGACAGCCATTCTTAGCATCCTTAGGATTCCTGCTGCAATGCACCGGTGTGTCATGCTGACACCCCCCCTTCAGCCTTTTTGCAGATGCATGACAAGTAAGCCCTACACATGTGTGTCACTTTGCAGTGTCCCATAAACTGAACACCACATGTTACAGCCTACTCCCAGCTGATAATGTGGACCACTGTAATGCCTTTTTCCATAGTATATCTCTGCAGCAGTTGCCATTGTCCTACAGGTATATACACTGGTGTTGCACTGTATATGGGTGTTGTTCCATACATGTCCCTACCAGTAGACCATGTCTCCCCATTATGTTACTTCCAGTGGATACATTCTGCAATGACAGGATGTTAGTTATCATGCAGGTGTCTGACATACCCTTCCAATACCCCATCATGGTCAGCCCTGTGATGCCCTGAATTTCACAGCAACAATACATGGACATGTACAGCATGCATTCTGGGTAGGTGTGTTAGATGTGTGCATGGAATATACCAATGCCATTACATGCCTGGTGTATTGGCAAGCATCTACATAAACCATACTCACCAGCTACACACTGATGCCTTGGTGGTATCCTGGAGGGACCTACATAAGAGGGTGAGAGATTCAAAGTCAGTGGCCACACCTGTGGCATTGCTACAGGGTGGGTGCAGTATTACAATATATCAACAGTACATTTCCGCAATACTACCACATATGAACATCTGTTATCATTACTATGCAGCAACAAAATATATCTATAACATGTCAGATAATGCATGATCTACCTGTACTTATATGGATGTATACACAACATTGGTCTACTGATGTGCTTTGTGGCTTTACCTGCAAGCTCCTCGGCCGGTGTGTGGGTGGCACCCACCTCCACAAAGGTGTCTGGCAGTTGGTGGCTGGATGGGCAGGTGCCACGAGGCTGGCCAGGAGATCATCCACACGTGTCGGTGGAGATGTATGGCATGCCCCCCCCTGTGGTGAGGTGATCCCCCTGGACTGCAGCAGCATGCCGACAGGCATTGCGAAGCATATCAGAACAATGATGCCAGACCTGCTCAAAACTGTGGTTGTGCCATCCAACATCATTGACTCTGTGGACTAGGTCATTCCACAGGGTAATACACTCCTGCTGATCATGGGCAGCTTGGCCAAACAAGATCGCATAGTGCTGTATGAGTCCATTCAACAGGATTTCATTTTCAGCTGCTGTGTAGGCTGACAGCCTTCCATGAGACATTGTGCTTGAAAGACATAAAGATGGGCACAGGTGTGAGCAAGTCATGCAGCAAGGTTACCACAGTTCTTAATACACATCACTATCACCCCCCACACCATATCAGTGACAACAAACTGTACACACAATTCAATAGGTATGGCTACAGCATACCTACCAGTGGGGCAGATATTGTACTGTACCACACTTTGTGCACTGTGTTTGTAGCCATGTTCCCTGTGTGGACACTATAATTGCTGGCCTGTTACAGACTATTCACCTACATGTCATTGTCAGGGCCACAGTGGTTCTATATGTGCCTGTGGTATGCTCGCTATGTGTTTGCTGCACATCTGACATTCTGTGTTATTGCGGTTATCTATGGATGCTGTTGTACATGTTCTGGGATTGTGTAGATTATTACTAACAACATATGTTCTATAACAATGACACAATACCATATATATGTACTCCTGGCCAGCAGAACCACCTCTCCAAACTCATCTGCCCATGTTACCAGGCCACATCACATGTGTGACCCACCCTGGGGCCTCCTCATGTACTGTTCCAGCAATGCCGTCAGGTGGAACCAACCCAGGGGATATTGTCCCTCCTCAGGGGGCATACACAGACATCTTTCTGTCCCCTGAGGTCAGGTTCAGGGTCTGTTCCATAACGGGCTACACAGACATGTGGGATGTGCTATATCACCTTGAGGTAACCAGTACACATTCACAGGGCCCACATGCTCCTCCTGCTCAGCTTCTAGGCCAGGCACCTTCAGGACATGGACTGCTGTTGTGAGTAGCAGTGGGTGGGAGGCTTGTTCCCATTGTGTCCATATTGGGGCCCATGGGACATCCACATTACAGACCACACACACCATACAGGGTGTCACATACCACTAATTGTAAGCTGTCCTCTATGTCTACCAACCCTGACCACTTCAACTATACCTGCCAAACTTCCCCATATTCCCATTCTATACTTCACAGACAAGGGCAATGTGGTCCCAACAAGGGGTTCATATGTGACATACCCATCCATGTTGCTCACACTCACAGCTATAGATATATGTATTGCTATGTGTGCTGTTTCCTCGCACATAGCATGCAGCACTGTGGTAATAATATAGGGGACATGTATTTGCATGCATATATACTTGTGTGTGTGTGTGTGTGTGTGTGTGTGTGTGTGTGTGTGTGTGTGTTTGTATATATGTAGAGATGTGCATATAGGTATATATCTATATATGTGTACATATATGTGATGTATATATGTGGTCATATATATGTCTGCACATGGGTATCTGTATATTTGTGGACATATGTATATATATATATATATATATATATATATATATATATGTATATATATATATATATATATACACACACACACACACACACACACACACACACACACATATGCTATATATATATATATGTATATGCATATATATATATATATATATATATATATATATATATATATATATATATATATATACACACACACACACACACACACATATGCATACCTGTATGTGGGGTACATTCAGACATCAGGTCCACAATTTCACACCACCTTCCTGCACAGTTGCACTGTTCTGTCTTGCTACAACACAGACAGGTGCCACATATGGACACAAACATACATCAGGGGGGTATATGTAGGGCCAGATTGCAGGTAACCCTATGACACATCTATGGCATTCCTGCATGCTACAATACAGGCTAACCTGAGTATCCTGCAAGAGGTGGGCTGTGGAACCCACATGTCCATCATAATGACATTACTTCCACCACCGGCTACTGACCACGTAATATACATACTTCCCATTATACAACACACACTATGATGGCTTACATCTTATCAGTCAGTGCTGCTTTGCACAGTTGATGGGTATGGCCCACTACCCACCGGGACAGACTCTATTGTCCTTAGCAGTTGTTCAGCTGAACATCATTACAACAATACCTGAATGCACATATAAATCATTCCACATCATCTATCCCATTATTATGGACAACGTACTATGGTCAATTATATACACTTTACATACCTGTTCTGGGAATGCAGACTCTTCTGGATGTCTCTCTCTCTCTCTCTCTCTCTCTCTCTCTCTCTCTCTCTCTCTCTCAGCTGTTTATTTTGTTGGTGGGCAGAACAAGTGCTGTTGGATACAGAGTGATTAAGGCACTTTTAAGCAGTTATAAGTGGGTTTGCATAGGTTTGCATTAGGGTAAGCACTGCTAACCCCCGGTTAATGATGGTTACAAAATGTTAGCTTCAATATTGCTTAACCTGTGTGCGCATTGCTTTACCCCCGCCAAAATGGGCTTAAACCCAATTATTAGTGTTTACATATACTTAATATTGTTTACACTTGCTTACTAGTGCTTACTCCCACTTACAACTGCACTGATTTAGACAGTAATATCTAATGGTTCTTGGGAAGGTAGGGGATTTGGAAGCTATATGAAGTTATTATTCATTACACATTTTACCTTCCATTTGTATCCATGATTCCTGTGTACATATACTGTATGGGGCACATGTAATTATCTGTGGACTTTGCAACTTTATGACACTGACACCTCAAATCTACATTTAATGCAGTACTCCAGTTCACAAATGTATGTTATTTAGTAGGTTATGCAACTAAAATATTAGTCATAACATGATTTGACATGGAAAAAGGAATGTGTTGTAGTGGGACTTGAACTGGGAATGCCTGCTCATAAGGCAAATGCTTTGCCAACTACACAGTTGCTATACTGTTTTATTTGCATATATCTTCCTTGTCATCCTCTTCAGGCATTTCAGCTGCATTAACCATAGCTAAGCGATGGGCAAACCCACGCACTTACAGTTAGATTTAATCAGATTCATAAAAAAAAAAAAAAAAGGTATGTTTATTTTGTTTGTATTTACTATTGCTGTTGTACACATGGGGGGATGTTGCTGGGGGTATGCGGACACCAATAAGCAGTCTTGCTCATTCTTTTGTCCTTTCTGCTGTTCTTCATTGTGGGCGTGTGTATATCCTGAGAGCTCTGTTCTCAGACACACCCCCTGCACTCTTACACACTCCATGTAAGATTAGGAGCTCAGGCAGCGCGCCTTCATTAATATGCATGGCACGCTGCTGTCCTGCTCCTAAATGGCCGCTTCCATGCAGGACTAAGCTAGTCCTGCATGGAAGATTAGTAAATCCGGGGGATAGTGTTTTTGATCAAAATTTGTATAAACTGTGACATCTAAGTAATCAACAAAATCAAAATATAATGATATGTAAAGTACATGAATCAGTAGAAAAGTCAATATAATTCATTCAGTTATGTAACTTGCCAATAGTCCCCACTCTATAAACAAAAATCATCAAAAAAAACAAAACAAAGATATTACACTGTATAAATAAAATAATCAGAAATGAAAAAAAAACTGATTCCCACATAAACATTATGTTGTTACTATTGACTGCTGCACATCCAGCACCCATTGCTACCTTATTTTTTTGTTTAAAAAACTTTCCTTCAATATTAAAAAAAATGAATGTGAAACACTAAATAAAAAAAAAATATATGAACAATTTGTTTTCATCTATACAAGGTGTAAGTAGGGGAATAGTTTACTGATGCCTTAACTGCTGATTCATCTTTTAACACCCATGATATTAGTTTAATTACTGACTTTTCTTAAATTATGGTACATTACAATGATGATACCTTCTCATAAGCATGGCCCTGCCACATACCTCTGTAGTCATAGATCCACCAGCCTGATTACCCTGATCTGAAAAGATATGGAATATGTTATAATCAACCTTATTGTTTACAATGTCAAAATGTTATTATACTTGAGCCACGGCAATTTGTCTTGATCATCAAAGGAGATCCTGCCTATTAAATTTAATTAACCTTTTTCAAGAAAGTCACAAAGGCTGTAGACAATGGTCATTCTGTTCACACAGAGTATTTTGATCTGGATAATGCATTTGGCACTGTTCCCCATGCAACCACAACAACAAAGTAACTTCATAAAAACTTATGCATACATGGTAAGATGGTTAGTAAACAGACTGAAAAATAAATAGCTCATGTGATAGATGATTCACTAAGACCATGAAGACAGCCATTCGAGACCCCTCAGAGTTTGTTTTGAGACCCCTCATTTTTTGCATTTACATATCTAATCTCAACTAAAAATCATAACCACTTGTGCACTGTGTTTTCAGTTGACTGCAAAGCCCCTCTTACATCTGTGTCCTTCAATAAGAATTTATCCTAGTAAATGCTTAGTATATTGAAAATGGGTTAAAATTAAATGTGGAAATAGATACCATCAATATCTAGTATAAAACTAAAATATAGTCAGGGATCTTGAATCTGGGTTGACAGTTCCCTCCCCTTCAATTATCATGTAGCAACTGTAGTTGGAAAGTCCTTCTACTTAGCACAACTGACAGACAAGAGTGTATTATCCAAGTCTAAAGAAGTCATAATGCTCTTATAGACAGCTTTAGTTTGACCAATCTTTGAATATAATACCACCTTCAGAATATACCACACTCAAAGTATAACACAAATGTAGATGCCACAAAGGTTCCTAACAAGAAATATTATAGGCTTAAAAATGGTGAGCAACCATAGGAGACTTGAAAAGCTCTATCACTTTAATCGGAATCTTAGAGGCTTTTGAGGGGCAATCAATGGTTTTCATGCTGCACCACCCTTAATAACTTTATCTCCTGTATCTCTGCAAGCCTAATGGCAGAACCAGAAAGCTAAAGTTTCACTAGGAGATAAGTAGAATGCAATGGAAAGGATTCATTACATGGGGCTTCCTCCATCTCTAAATTATTTTCTCCTGTAGGTTAAACATGATCATTGGGTACCCACACAATTATACAGGAATGACTGGCCTAGTCCACCTTGCAAAATGTGGCAAAACTTGAGAGTGGGTACTGTCAAGGTATTAATGGTCAAAATATTTAATTATCTTGTAACTTCCTGTAAATCCTGTCAATCATACGATCACAAAAAACACCCAACAAATCTGCCTTTATCCTTTAATTCATTTTCCCCATTTGTGTGTCTAATATCTTTTTGAAAACGTTAGGTACTGCTAATTTGCAAACTTGTATTCCTAAAGAATTCCATATGTTAACTATTTTTGCATTCAGCTGGTACATTTAAAAAATACGTTTACTGCTGGTGATTTGTAATCTTAAATACTCCTAGCTAAAGTAGGTGTCTAGTTTTGGACTGCTTAAGCCCAAAGCATTACAGAAATTATTATCTTTAAATGTCTCAGACACCAAAATCAAATATGTTGCCATACTTCTATATGTATATGAATATTACCCTATTGATTTTCAAGTCATTATAATTATGTCTTAAATGTAAATGCCTCTTCATTCTCTCTGTACTAATGATGTGCTTGTGTTTGTACATGAAATCAGTGAACATACATTCCTCATGTTTAAATAATCAGATCAGTAACTTAGGTTCCCTTATGCTCATAGAGTTAGAGCTATACTATGATAGTGGTGCGTAAAATAATATACAGGTTTAAATGAATCTATCCGTAAATTCTTGCATACATTTGTGTCAATGACCTCAGTATCTCCAAGTTTATCCTGTTTTATAATTACCTTTTGACCAGAGCTAATGTATTCAGTTTTATCAGTATTTATTTAAAAGTGTTTTATGTTAGATCAAATTTTGTACTGATTGCAATCATCCTGCATTACCGTTTTTTTCTTCAGAAGTGATGGCACAGTGTCATCCGCATATTAAATTACAGCAGTTGCTTAAAGCATATTTAGATAAATGATCACAAATGCACACACACACACACACACACACACACACACACACACACACACACACACATATATATATATATATATATATATATATATATATATATATATATATATATATATATATATTACTGTATAAATACTGAAAAGGATGAGGACAAAGTGTATTATTTTGAGGAACTCTAGTAGGCGTCAATGGTTTATTACCTTATCAGACAGAGGCACCTTCTAAATGCTTTATCCCACATATTAGTCCCTGAAATTATCTATGGTGAAATCTCAGTTATTATCACTAGGGGTAGTATATAATTAACAATCATGGGATGGGTAAGGCTAATCTAACAGCAAATGAGATAAGTTAGTTCAAGCACCAAAAGAGAAATTGGCTAGGCTTAAAATGCCCAAAAAGGACAGTTAGCCTAGTACTTACCAATGAACATATGAACCTATTTTTTTTTAAAGCAAAATGATTGACACTGACAAAAAGCCAGCAGTAAACCAGATATACTCAGTCTTGTTTTAATTTACTGTGTCACTTTTAATGTCCTAATGAATTTTGAAATAGTCAGTGATGATTGCTTTTCCTATATGCGTACTGATTTTTGTTTTAGTAGCCAATCTGTTTCATCCAATAATAAATTGATTAACCATGCTTCAGTTTTCTTAGTAAACAAGCAAATGGTTATACCCAAGGAAATGATGCTGTTGAGTTGGGGTTTAAAATCTGAACTGCAGTTTATTGTTATTGTCTGCCAACAAACAATTAATAAAAAATGGAAAAAAAAATACCTAGAACAGCTGTAATTGAAGTACTAAATATTGTGCAAAATATAAAAGAAGTAGAGCTGGTATCTTTAGGAAAACAAAGGAGGAAATTACAGAGAAGTAGATATAGGTGTTAATTCAATAAAGCTTACAGGGTTGCACTGATTTGTACTCAGTAAACATCCCCCAACAGGGGACATGCTGAGGGTGTGACAGGCATTAGCATCCGGGATCCTACATCAATTCCTGAGTGCTATGTCACAGCATGGTAGTGACTTTATACATTTTCCAGTATCCACGAGGACAAAGCTACAATTATGAAGGATTTCTACCCCATAGCACACTTCCATGAAGTCCTCCTGGGTGCCATAGTCTGCACGCACATTGAGATCAAAGCACCACCTGGGTAACAGAGAAGGGTGTACATAAACACAAAGGGCTTCCACTCTATTAACTGTCAGATCAGGTATAATGATAAGGGAATCATCCTGACTATATGTGCTTGCACCCCAGCAGTTGTAATTTCTCTCATATCTGGTACAACTCTCAGCTTTACCAGAGATTTTCTGGGGGGGGGGGGTATCCCACAAGGTCATTTATTGGGTGATGCAGGTAAGCACTTGAATCATGATTAACAACACCAATCAGAAATGCACACACTGACCAAAGAATGCTATAATGAGGCACATTCTCAAACAAAAAATATCATAAAGCATGTGTTTGTGCTGCTGAAGTCATGGATCTAGTGCCGAGATACATTGCAATACTTGTCCAGAAATGTTCACTGTCTGTGATATCCATCATAGTTATGTCCTAAGAAAGAAGCTTCAACAGGAACACCGAGGGGAAGGGTCACACATCCCACCACCACTTGCAGAGTCACCACAGCAAGACACAGGTAAGGACTCAGAGGGGGAACCACCACCTGCTATGGGTGTAGGTAGACATAGGCATGCACAATATACTCTCACTCTGGGCAAGAGACAAGGGATAGTGAACATACTGACCATCTAAGGGGTACAACTTTCATCCTATTCACTTGTAACTGCAGGACTGTCATGGTAAGTGTTAAACCTGGAACAGGAAAATAAATGGTTAACAACACAAATTAATGGCAGATCCTTGCATACAGTTACTTACTAATGTACCCAAGTAGAAGGTGAGAGAGTTTTACAGCAATAACATCAGTATGTGTCAGGACAGACTTATGTCAATAAATGTGTTCTCTATCATCTAATAGGCCTCATGCATCAAAGATACACACAATAGAAAAACCTGCAAGAAAGCAGTACAATTTTCAAAAGAGCATCAGAAACACTACTAAGCACTCAGTCACCTATGCACCCTGTGCATCAGAAAAAAGACTTGTGCATCCCTGAATTCAAAAGTTAGAAACCAGAATATGGCCCAGTTATCATCATTTGCACAGGATGTTGTTGGGGGTGGGGGTGGGGGCAGGAGTCCAAAGCTGACACAAAAAGTAATGAGTGCATGTAAGTAAGAAAGACAGACAGGCAGAAATTCAGCTAATTATCATCAGTGAGGTCAAATGTGCTTCAAGCTTTATGAATGACTCATGTACCTGTTATCTGTGTGTGTGTCTATATGGTCACTTGAGGTGAAACGTGTGTTTGTGTGCCTACAAGAACACATCCAAGCTCTGTGCTAGTTATAAACCCTGGCGTGTAAGACAGGTGTGAGTCATGCGTGGTAGAATTGACAGTTCATCATTGTCACCTCCGACTGAGAGAACTCATTCTGCCAAGGGTTGCACTGGCATGTCCGTTCCCATGGTCAGATATGCTGGTGCTACCTGAATGTGAGTCATGCCTGCTGAATGAGCTCTCCTAATGAGTGTGCCCAGGACCATGATCCTATTGCCTATCAAATCTGGGTGTAGATGCATCAACAGCAGCTTGATCAGGCGCAGCCACATTGGCTAACAGCAGATGATGTTGAGCTACATCAACGTGCATGCTGTCCCCTATCCCAGCAGCAGTTGCATCACAGACACTGCCCATTCCATCGTGTCATTCATTCAACCCATTGAATCAGCCACACAGCAGATGCACTTGTGCACACATCAGCCTGCACCACATGTACAACCTTAAGCATGTCCTTGGAGGCCCTAGCAGAACATGCCTGTGCCTTCATAATGGCCCTAAACATACACTGAGTGGCACATAATGACACACCAGGATTGGCTTAAGGGTGGACAGCAGGCCTTCTCTGAGGAACCCTAACAATTTTCCTGCATGGCACCTTGCCCACACTTTGGTTATTGCCAGAGTCAACCAGCAGTGAAGCCGTAGTAATAACACTATCCTGATCAAATGTCTCACCCTCTACCTGTTCAATATTTGAGGGCTCAGTGGAATAGGTATTGCATTATGAAGTGTCTGATGAAAATCCAGGGGATAACAGAATGTTAACCTCAGTATCAGATTCAATCTCTGCACCCCCGAAATGTGCCTTTGTTTGGCCACCATCATCAACACAGGCTACTGAGACTCTGACATCAGGTGGTAAGAGTCCTACACTTCCACTGTCAGGATCACCTGTGATAATAAGCAACAAACACAGGAACAAAATGAATACTACACTAAATATTAAAACAATTTATATGATAACAAACTAACACTGGTCCCACTATCGCAGATGGTGCAGCAATGCAAATACTCATTACACCCACGTCACACATACAAGTAAATACATATATCTGATGAACTGGCATCAATAAGCCAAAAAACATGTTTTACTTACCATGTGCAAATGATTCCATAAACTGTAGGGATGATGGTTCTGGAAAAAGTGACGCAAGGGAAGGATGGCAATTAAACATCACAATGAGAATAACATGGGCAATAGTGAATACATAATTCCCTATTTGTCTGGTAAGATTACTTTTAACTGAAACTTGGAAGACACATCTGCCTACAGCCCATGTGTAATCAACAACTGTGTCTTATATGTCAATTAAGTTATCAACAGGTACAGTAAAAAAGTCACCCTATGAAGTATTACTCAAATTTATATAGTATTACTATACAAGCAAATCTAGAACTTGCCATATCTAATCTTATCTGGAAGCTGCTCCTGGGGCACAGTTGTCCTCCAAAATACATCAGCACCAACATCAAGCACATGTTGGTGTGCAGTTTCCAATGAGCTTTCTGTATCTCTGACAGTGGACAAGAACTCTTCATTCGGTGTTTGTAGTGGGTCAGTTGCACCCCCCCCATGTAGCCAGCTGTTCTCCTCCAGACTGATGACATCATATCAGTGGCCCAAGGATGCACCTGATTAGAAGTCCTGGTGCAACCCCCAAAATGCATTGACATTGTTAACTATCAGGTTCCAAATCTGCATTCCAGCAGCCATATCCACACATCATCTCTCATGCAGAAAGGTGTCATGGCTCCTGAATGCCTGCACTATTGCATCATTTTCTAAGTCGTTGAAAGGCGGTTTATATGGATTCATATGCTTAGGTGAAATAATCCCATGGGACATAAAACAGAGAAGCATACAGCACATAAATATTACCTAACTAAAGTCTTGTTTATATACACATTTGTCAATATTAAGCACTGGAAATACACATTTCAGTTGTTGAAACAGGTTATGTGGTTATCCCACCTCACCATCACACACATACCCATGTTTTTTCCAAACCAAGGAACAGCACTTTAGTAATGTATTATGTTTCCCACAGAAATATCAGGATGCCTACAAATTTTCAAGAGAAAAGCACTTGAAAACATACTTTTGTTCTGGCAACACACAAATGGTAGGTGGCTTCCCCACTCCCAAACAACAAGCAAATAAAGGTTTGCACAAATGAAGGAATACCACATAATTAAATTGGTATATATCCTTTCCACACAATTATCAGAATGTTTACACAGTGACAACAGAAAAGTCAATTTATGATTGGCAATCACTTTTCACTGTGCCAACCTCTCCCCTTGAGGTGGCCCTGGGCCATCTCAGAAGCATAACACCTGCATCACTGACGTACTTTACATCTCTCTGCAATAGCATAGAAGGTTGTAACATATGATGTTAACAATAACACTCAATGAAAGTTAATAACCTGTCTATATGAGAAATGCAAATGCCTGACAAAAATGCCTACGCCGACAGTGAACTATAAGAAGTGCACAAAGATAAGCATTACATTTTCTACTGGATATATAAATTGCTTTGTAACATGTTACAAAATCTAGAATGTACTTGAATAATACAAGCATACTTTAACAAAATTAGAAGCCTTCTTTGCAGATAAATCACCTTCAAAGGAATAGCAATCTTCTTTTTTGTCCAAATACACAAGTCTTCCTCATCTTCAAGTTCCCTAGCTACATGGTTACCTTTTTATACTGTAGATTCAGGCTGCTGAGTGTGGTGAAGGTGCAAGTGAGATGTGAACCCATTGGAACTGCTGAATACCAAACTTTTGACTTTAAGTAGCAGGTGTAAACATGGTGTAGGCTCTGCACCACTGTTAGTTGCTTATGGATTGCAACTGTAAATGATTAGTGGGAGAGAGAAAGAAGAAAATACAGTAATTCAGACTACCCTCCCTGCAGTCGGCGTGTCACTCATGATATGCTTAAAACGTAGAAGTAACTTTAACAAGCTTTTAAATTAAACTAAACAGCAAGCATTTCTCATTTATGTTTGATAGTAGTCAAACTCTTCTGCCTGAGCTGATAAATGTTTTTCACTGTCATGTATTGTTATCATAATGTTAAATGGGAATGATACAATATGCACTATAGAATGCCATGTCTGAGCTTACAGCACAGATAAGGAGGAAAATGAACCAGATACAGAGAGAAGACAGAGCTACATTTGTGTAGAGAGTCATAAATGGTTGTGCGATAACTCATTGTCCTGAATATCTAAGCAGCATTTGTACAAACAACTGAAAATGGGCACCTCTCTGTCCTGTTAATACTGTAGATGAAATGGGAATTGCTTGTTTGCACATGATTTGCTTTTCTGCAAAGCTGTGTCTGTGGCAAGGAGAGATCACACACTCCTGCTGGGTTTTGCAGTTTCAATAGTATGATAGTTCAAATCCAAAGCTGTGTAAAAATATTTCAAACGTATTAAAATGTTCTTTTTTAAATATTAATATTTGCACAGTGTATGTCCAAGCGCACATATGGTGAAACACATCAGTATTTAAAATTTAATATCAGCTTGGATGGTATGAGCAGCATAAATTACAGCTATGAATCAACTGTGCATGTAACACAGCTTGTAAAGAGATTGGGGCACACAGGCCATAAGATAGTTGGACCATTGTTCAAATCCCCACATTATTTTTTAAGCATAAATGATATTAAGGGTAGTTACAAAGAAAATATATTTTCATCTTTGCCTATATTGTTTGCACATTGCTGACATGTAAGCAAGCACACTTTACATCTGCAGACAAAAATTATACATTGTAACTTTTCAAAAAGCTACATTGTTACTTCTTTTCCCTTCCTCCATGCAAACGCAGTAAGTGGCATAGCGCGGTGGTCAGCAATCATACACAACATTGCAGATCAACAACACCTGCAGACAAAAAAGATACATTGTGACTTCATTGAAAGATATATTGTTACTTGTTCCTCTTTCCAGCATGCAACAACATGATAAGAGGCATTGTGTGGCGGTCAGCACTCTGGACAGTAATGAGTGTAATGAATGCACCTGCTGCCTAGCTTCCTCTGTGGCAACAGGTGATCCAGGATTCTATTTCAGCACACTCCAAATTTTATTAATGCTGTTACACTTAATGTTAAATAAAAATTAACAATATAAAGATAATGATGCATAGCAATAAGTATGCACACAAATGATATCATATGAATTATATGTGTGACTGGGGGTATCCTGACAATTATGTGTCTGTAACTAAAGGTTTATTTTCTGCCCTGGGATAGACTTCACACTTTACTTTTATTCATCTTTACAGCTCACAAAATACAAGCATAGCTGAAAAACTGTGTGGTCTGACCCAGAACTCAGAAATCTTTTCTGAAAGGAATCCCAGTATATGCATTTCCAGGTATATTGCCACAAATTACTCCTGCATTACACATGAGAATGCATAAGCCAGGACCTTGTCAGGTCACACACTTACATGGTTAACTGAAGTGTAGCACTACTCACTCTTTAATGTGTCTGTATAACTAATGAGCATATCTGACAAGCACTTCTTCTGTGATAATGAGGAAAAACACCTATGTGGAAGAATATGTATTCTCTATTTTACATAGGTTTAAATCCCACTACAAATTACTTATATTAGTGTGTAAGACCCCACAAAATATGTTGTGAAGTCATTCAATTTGTAACTCCTAATTCATGTCTCGTCACACACAATATTAAGCAGGCAAAGCACCATAAATCACAGCATCACATCATTCACAATCTTTTTTAATCAAATCTGTTTGGCAATGTTTGGCAATGTTGCTGTTCTTTTACACTGTTTGTGCATTCTCATTTGGTATGGTTGTGTGGGTTTGCATACTCACCATTAAACGTGATGTCATGATTTGGTGGGAAAACACTTTAACTGTTGTTGCATGATTTGTGCAGACATGGCAGGAGCTGGCAAGGATTGTGCTTAATTCAGAGCTCAAAGATGGGGTGTAATGGACTTAAGAACAACATTCTTCTCCTCACAGCATTTTGCACTCCTCATATAAAGGGGGTGCTGCAGGCTTTTGCAGGGTGACTATGCCAGGTCTCAGTATAAAAGTCAAGCTTGGGTGGTTTGAGACAAGGTTCCAGTGAGACTGGCATTCTACGCACTGGGAAGCAAGGCAGATATCATTATAAATGACTGCTCAAGCCTCAGCTGGGCACTCGACACAAGTGGCTGGATGACACTGCTGCTGAGAAGATCCCACAATTGAAATTACCAGATAAAGATACTTTAATTGATATAGAAAGCTGGAGACAGTCAAGATTAGTATGCATAATGTTTCTCTCTTTTTCTGTCCTTATTTATTTTCCAGATGCTCAGGAGATTTCAGTGAACAGGGAGGTCCATGCTGAATGCTCAGAAAGACTCAAAGAAGAAAACAGTATGCAGGCAGCACAAATTAACATTATTTTTTTATTAATGCTGCTATACAGCATTATTAAGCAAATTAGCATGCACACTGTACAAGTAAAGCAAACATGCTTGCTGCTGTATTTTTTTTTCAATTTTTTTTTTTTTTTTTATTTTTTTTATTTGGTCTGGGATTTCTTGAAAACTCAACTTTGAAAAGACAGCAAGATGCCAGAGAAGCACTCCAGACACACTACTGCACAACTTAAGAAAAGACAGAAAAGAACAGTGCACCCATTGGAAACCCACATTTGCTGACTGTACAGAACTCTGCTCAGAGCATCTCAACGGAGAACCTCTTTGGAACCACTTGCAATAAACCATACTAACACTTGCCGTTCAGTAATTTGCAAAAGCAGACATCAAATGTAATACTTTATTCATATGTTGTGGTTTCAAATCATATATATATATTATATATATATATAAAATATATAAAAATAAAAAAAAAAAAAAATGCCATGTTGTTTGCTTTATTTTTTGTATTTTATTTTTATGCAATATCATGTGCATATAAGGATATTTTGCAAAATTCTCA
>NC_056731.1:956176097-956298597 GCF_019279795.1 Protopterus annectens
TTGTCTGCTGCTGACATTTGATTGGAAGTTCCTTTCATAACAGCTGTATTAATATGCCTCCTTAGAACTGTTAACATGGGATGATACTATGTATATTGTTGCTTTACTAAGGAATATGTTTATGCAGTGGAGTATATCAACATACTATGCAGTTCTCATTCAACCATCACAGTGACACTTGCAGTATGGCACAGGTGGGATGTGTATACCCACCATCATTAAATTCTCTTTGAGATAAATCAATATAACATCATACTGCTGGCAGGGGCACAAATGTATTGTTTCATCCACAGGTTGTAATGCTGTTATAGATGCCAAAATATAAGGATTTCAGATTCAATTGCGACCTTGTTGAACTCATTGTGTGCACAATTGCATTGCTGTTTACAAGGATTATCTATTTTGCATGAACTACATCCAACCAGTTTGTAATGTATCCATATGTGGTATCAGGGCCCTCACACACAACTTTACCATGAAAAACATATAGGAATATGATGTGCAACTGATGTAATTATGAGACATAGGCTTAGCTGGATGACTGTGTGAAGAGTTCCACTCTTTGGCATGTGATCCATACCCACAGTTGTATTTTGGAGATGTTGTAACAAATCATTTTTTAAATAAGCATACAATGTTAAGGGGAATACACAACTAAGTGCAAAGCTGTTTGCGGATGCCACCACTCATATCCAACAATATGGAATAGACAATTTACTAGCTAACAGATTTGGATTAATCCTCCACCCTCTGTCCACAACTGACATCATTCAAAATATACATGCAAACTTTACTTAGCTCATTTTCTAAAGACATCAGCTCATCTGTGCACTTTCTAAGGCTAAAAACATGGCATCAGTGGGCCCTGACATCATCCCAGGTTGCCTTTTCAATAATATAAAACCTGACCTAGCAGACACAGTTGGATCCCTACTTAACCACAGCCTCCAGGCAGGCTATTTTCTGGCAGAACAGTGTACCGCAGCAGTCATCCATCTGAACTAGGGGGGATCATAACCTGACCCAGGGAATTACAGACCCTTAGGCCTGACAAGCATCATCTGTACACCAGTGGAAAGAATCATTGTGGACCTAATCAACAGGAACATAGTTAATCTCTCAACTGTGTACACAACCCATGTTTTATTTATTAAGGCTACATCATGTCTGTTAAATCTGTATGACTTCTTTAAGAAGGTCACCAAGGGCGTGAATGAGGGAAAGACTGTGCATCCTGCATAACTAGACCTGACCAAGGCCTCTGCCACAAATCTGCACTCAGGTATTATAGATAAACTGACTCAACTGGACATAAACATGTAAGTCACCAGGCGGGTAGGCAAATGGATCACCAATAGGACACATACTGTCAAAGTGTGCTAGTGACCAAGGCTGTACCACAGGGTTCTGTACTAAGCTTTTTCTTATTTGGTATTTACTTCTCAAAATTCAAGACAAACTTAGACAGCCTTTGTCTTGCTAACTTTGTGAATGACTGCAAAACGTGGACAATCAATGACTTCACAAACACTTGTAGAAAGTATTAATGCACAAAAATGCTTGTTGCCAGAGCCATGGAAACACACTAAATGAATAAAAAGAATAACCAATCCCTTTTGGAAAATAAATAACCAAACTAATTACAGTATAGACAATGCACCCCTATGAGTTCACCCAGTGGTATGTGATCTGGTTACTCATTTAGATAGTAGATAGACCATCGACTACCATGTATCCACAGTGGTGACAAATTCCTTATATGTACCACAACTCATAATTATGGGCAGGCCATTGTGCTTGGTCTTCATCATACCAATAATTGAGGGGAATGCACCCTTTTGCATGTACCATACCACACATCTGCAATAACTGGAGCAACCCCAGAGTTTTTGCACAATGACAATACATGGTGTAAACAGCAAGTCATATGCAGAAAGACTGAAAATCCTATCACTATATTATATCTCCAACAGACTAATAAGGAATGATTTGTGTCTGGCCTACAAGGCACCTTCCAATCTGGCCCTAATGGAAATGTTACACATTGTTACACAAATTGCATAAGGGTTCCTTGTTCCAAGTATGTTAACCTAGTCTCTGACATAATAAATCATGTTGTTTGGATAGATACATCTCTCAGACACTACCCCTTCTCTGGAACATGCTTGCCATTCATGTAAAGCAAAGGCCTTACCTAACCCTCTTCAAGTGCAACCTAGTTCAATGGATGATTAATCACAATTGCACTCCTGTTGTTGTGCCCATGTCCCTCATGGATATATGCATTTTCCATTAGATAACAAAGCATAGGTACATATCTGTGTGAACACTGTTCCCATAGCTATTGAAAATTGTGTAACTCATAGTAAATATGGCTGGGATTTTATTGGATCTTGGAACTGTAGCCTAGAAGTCTCATATGCACCTATAAACCTAAGAAGTTCAACTGTATCCTAGGTAGAGCTATAGTGTGACTGTACAGCATTAGGGATGTACCAGTACATCACGTCAGTATTACCACTTGATAGTTTGCATGAAGGCATAGCATTCATTTTAGGATTTCATGGTAGTATAAAATTTTCCATGTTAATGTCAGGGTGACAGTGATCATATGGCACATGTGCTCCATGTATTCTTTGGTATGTGAACAATATCGCAGTGACACCTTCCTCACTTGTTGATGCTAGACTTTGCAGTGCTGTAGTTTATGTGCACATGGGCATAATTGATGTATTGCCATCAGTTTCATGTAGTGCTGTACTATTCATTATAATGGATCACTTCTTAATTCATACATCAATTGTAGATGCTGTGGACAACATCTATTGCTATTACATGCGGCAGATGCAGTCACTACACAGCTGTGTGTAGGGAATCTACTGATTATAGTGTGTTGGTTTTAATAGTTGTTATTCATATGTTCAATACTTATGTCATCCAGGAATGCTTTACTCAAGTGTATAACTTTTGGCACAGTGAGCTCCTGCACATCTTGTTAGTCATACATAAGTATTATTTGTGATGTACAACTATTAGGAGTTGACAGTGCAGACTTCCATCCAATGTGTTCTACAAGATGCATGTGTGATAAGTCTTTCTGTGATGCACCCAGTAAATACACAGCTCAGTGACAACATTGATTTTTATGGGTTACATTATTGAAGGTGTGGATTGTGGCTTATGTATCATAGACAGGATTGCCCCTAATTTAATCTACAGGTATAACACTGTCCCTATTAACACCTCCAAAAGTAGACATTTCTGAGGAACTTGTGTTGATTTTCCCTTATTGACAAATCACTACAGTTGGACAAGTGTGTTTCTACAGAACATGCATAATACCTTATAATCCAAACAAAAAAAACCATAGTGAAGAACTTCTCTAAAGCAAACTTCACACTACTCAAGACTGGTGTGGTATCCTTCAAGGTCCCTGAGCCAGTGGAAACCACAACCCAAGCTGCGGAAGCCCTTACAAATGCCTTCTATGAACACCTCCAGGACTGCATGGATCAGGCAATCCCAAAAAACCAAGACTCTCTCCACAAAGGGCAAATGTCCAGTCTGGTGGACCCCAGCCATTAACAAACTTTACAATAAGAGGAGAAAGCTATTACATGATAGAACAAAATCCATAAAAGGGAAGTCATCTCTGATCATTATTAGTAAAAAAATACGAGCACTCATAAAATCAACTAAGGCCAATTTTGAGAGAAAAATTGCCATGGATTCAAAGGACAATCATAAGGCCTTTTTCAGCTATGTTAGGAACCTGGGTGGAAACTCCCAGATATGCTCAGAATTAGTCCAAAATGATACAAAAATCACTGAACCCACAGACATTGCCAACATACTGGCAGACAGGTTCAGTGCAAACTTCACCCCCCTCTCCCCCCTTAAAGGAGAGATAACTATCCCAGCCGAGTGTAGCCTCCCGGACATCTCAAATGCGCAGGTGAAAGCTGCTCTCTCTAAAGCTAAAAACACAGCATCAATGGGACCGGATGGTGTCCCCGGCTGTGTGCTACACGAGCTAAATAAGGAATTAAACCCGCACATAAGGCAGCTGTTTAATCTCAGCCTTACCACAGGATACGTGCCCAAGGAGTGTCGACGGCAACTGTGGTCCCACTCCACAAAGGTGGCCTCTACAGACCCTGGTAATTACCGCCCCATAAGCTTAACAAGTCTAGTCTGCAAAGCTATGGAGAGGATCATAATGGAGCTCATAAACAAAGATATAGGGGACTTGCAGACATTGGACCCGACCCAGTTTGGCTTTGTCAAGGGAAGATCATGCCTTTTGAACTTGGTCGACTTCTTGAAACAGTCACCAAGGCCATTGATGAGGAAAGGCAGTCCATACAGCCTACCTTGACCTTGCAAAGGCTTTCGACACAATACCCCACTCGGGTATTGTAGAAAAACTTACCAGCTTAAATGTAAACCCATATGTCACAAGATGGGTTGCAAACTGGCTTAAGGACAGAACCCACAGGGTTAGAGCTGCTGGCGCTATGTCAGACTCCAAGCCGGTCACAAGTGGTGTCCCACAGGGCTCGGTCCTTGGCCCCCTATTGTTTGGCATCTACTTCTCAGAAGTACAGGCCAACATGGGAGGACTTTGGCTGACAAAGTTTGCAGGCGACTGCAAACTGGGCCATAGTGGAAAGTGCATCGGACACGGATATCCTTCAGAAGGGACTCACAGAAACAGATAGCTGGTGCCAGAGCCATGGCCTGAAGTTAAACGCCAAAAAATGTATAGTCATACCCTTCGGGAAAAACAAGGTAACCCCAAGCTACCATATAGGTGGCAATCCACTAAGCACAGATGAGGTTATCAGGGACCTGGGGACCCAGGTTGACAGTGGCCTTTCTTTTGACACTCATGTTGCTAAAGTGGTTAGAAAGACCTTCTACATTGCCCACCTGATCATGAAGGGATTCACATCCAGATCTAGTGAGGTCATTGTTCCCGTGTACTCTTCACTTATCAGACCAATGATCGAGTACAATGCCCCATTCGGGATGTATCTCACCTGACATCTGCAGCAATTGGAGAGACCCCAAAAGTTCCTCACCAAAAGGATAAAGGGACTCCAAAATCTGTCATATGCTGCCAGATTGAAGAAACTCCAGCTCTATTCAGTCGCATACCGTCTGCTCAGAGGTGACATGTGCCTGACATACAAGGCCATGTCCAACCCGGAATTAATGGACATGCTTCACCTCAAAAAATCCAAATCCACCAAAACCACTAGAGCAAGCGACTTAAACCTTAGCATGAATATAAATAGGACGTGCTGGAGGGATAGATTTATCACTCAGAGACTCCCTATGCTGTGGAATAGAATCCCGGTCCATGTGAGGCAGAGCACCTCGCTGACTCTGTTCAAGAGAAATCTAGACCTGTGGATGGGAGATTGTAGGTTTACCCCGGGAATCATCTCTGTGTCACTGCTGGACAGAGGCACAACAAACTAATGGGCACAGTATTTTTTCATATAAGGGGTGGCGTAAGCTACAAAAATTTGGGCTAGGCTTATAAATGCCTTAGGGCAGATAGCCTAGTATAAACCTATGAACCTATGAACCTATTTTATGTCAATGTCACAGACTCTTCTACTTCTTCTTTCGGCTGCTCCCATTAGGGGTTGCCACAGCAGATCAACTGTTTCCATTTCTTCCTGTCCTCTGCATCTTGCTCTGTCACACCAACCACCTGCATATCCTCTCTCACCACATCCATAAACCTTATCTTAGGCCTTCCTCTTTTCCTGTTACCTGGCAGCTTCATCCTTAGTATCTTTTTCCCAGTATACTCTGCATCCCTCCTCAGCATATGTCCAAACCAACATAATCTTGCCTCTCTGGCTTTGTCTCCAAACCTTCCAACCTGGGCTGACCCTCTAATATACTTATTCCTAATCCTGTCCATCCTCGTCACACCCAGTGCAAATCTTAACATCTTCAACTCTGCCACGTCAAGCTCTGACTCCTGCCTTTTTGTCAATGACTAATGGTGGTATTATTTTAAAACTGTCTGTGATTGTAGCTGCTTCTGTCTAATGTTGTCCATGAACCTGTTGCTATGAGTTCCTGATTGGTTGAGATCTATGCTGACATTTCAGTCGTAAACAACTCATTTTGCACAGCTTCACAATATGCACATACACCTATTGCATATATTGTCCTTGCTAAATGTTCTGTCTGGTGATCATGTCAGGATGTTTCTTATCACAATCAATCATCTCATCGTGTAACCTTGTGTGACAGTCACATGATATATTATAATGTGTGAAGATATAAATATACTTGCACAGGAATTATGGACAGCATTATGTACTGTGCTAAGTACATATGTGCTTAATGTTATGCTACTGACTTGTCTTTGGAGTGTACGTACATTGACATACCCTTATGTTGTGCATATTACCATGTATCACATGTCCTCTTCCTCTTTCTTCATTCCTATTATTCATGTCTATGGCCCTTTGCAATATGTATACTTCTCCAGATTAGTGTATTTATAAAGCATTCTATGTACCCTTGATGATCACCATAAATCCTTTATTACAGTATGTCAAAAACATGTAGTGTACATTGCCCTGAATATACTTTTCTGTAATGTGTTACTACTGCATTCATTGCATTAATTTTATCCCTATTTACCATTGTGGCTGTCTGCGCAAGTTCACAGAGCAAGTTTGCCTGTATGTAAACTTGTCTACATGTTCTATATGAGTTTGTGCTGCTTTACATAGTTTCCTGACCAGCAACATTCTCACTGGCAATGAAACCTCACTTGTATTCATGTAATCGCAATGGGCGGCATGCATACGCGATCAGCATTGCTGCTCATTGCGCAAACACATAAACTCTGTCCAGGCTCCGTGCAAAGTCAATATGGAGTTTATTGAATCACTGAAATAATTCTTGGCAATAACACATGTAGAATAATGTTCAGAAGGAGTGAAGTTTGTGAAAAGGCACAAATTGAGCAATTTATGTAATGTAGTGAATACAAATTGTTAAAAATAAAACATATATACTACATGAATGTAATGGAAAATGTTGCTGTGTTTTGTTTTGCTTTGATTAATGTATCTGTGCTCACACCATGTCTTAAAATGTAATGATTTATTAAAGATGTTTAAAAATAATTTACTCCAGGTAAGGACTAGATTACATAATAAATGTGGATATTATAAAGCTTATATAATCAGCTACCTCATGGAGCTGACATCTTCACTAAATGTCTAAAAGACTTCTTTTCTCTACAGATTAAAAAAATAGTGACAGTTGCCCCTGTTTTAAAATGAAAGACCCATAATGGTAGTCATTGATGAAGGCATGACAAAGTAAATGCAGTAAATGTCAAGTTTTATGTAATTAAACAGGTAAAACACAGCTTAAGCAAAAAGTCAGGGTGGTGGATTATTTGCCTGCCTTGATGAAATCTCCAGTGCACTCCAATTTCAACTATGGTCACTTTCTTTTAGAGAGTTCTTCTTAAACATAAAGTGGCAAATAGTAACTTGATATGTAGATATGATAATATTTTCAAAATGGATAATGCATTTCCTACAAAAAGACATGCCAACATGTTCCTAAATAGAATATACATAAAGTGGACATCTAGAGCAGTGATAACAACTTACCTTCAATATCATGAAATATGATAAAATGGTGATCTGAAGTATGATTATAAAACAAAAAACAAATAATTATTCATGAGCTAGGAAAACTTATAAAAATTATTTAAACTTTTATCATTGTATATCTACCATGACTAGTCACTCCATGGACATCAATGTGCTACTGAAACCTTTTTGTTATGGTCTAGTATTGAACAGAATGCTGCATACCGTACTTTCATCTAAAAATGAAATTATCCTTTATTTACTTGGAAACCCTTAAAGAACTGCTATTAGATTTTGTTTTTGACAGGTCATATAGATGCAACATCTGAGTGTCTTGAAGCTGATGTGATCTGGTTCTACTTTTAGTTTATGACTGGAATGTGTTTCAACTGGATCTAACATCAGATCAGGAATCAAATGCTAAAAATAAGTACGACAGTAGGAAAAAGTGACAGATACATTATGCAATGCCTTCTGAAATTCAAAGATAATTTTCCCATTACAATCAGAGTCCAGCATTATCAATAAATAATATATATATATATATATATATATATATATATATATATAGTGAAAGTATTAACACTGAGTGACAGTAAGCTACATAAAATAAGAGGTATGTAGCCTTAACAGCTAAACCAATGAACCTCTGAATTATGGTCTAGTACAAATACTATAATGAAATCCTGAAGCAATGCCAAAAGTTGAAGACATTATTTTATGTACAGTAAAAATGATAGTTCAGCTGCATTCTAAGTACCTATTTAGTGTCAAGAGATTGACTTTGAAACAAACAAAAAAAGCAGTTAATTAGACGTATTTACAGAAAAACTCATCTGACCACATTACACATTTATTCCTAATTACTGAATCCCTGTAAGTCACTAAATTAAGGTAAGCACTTCCCTTATTACATAATGACCAGAGTACTTCTTTCTTAATATTCACAGCAGTAAGTTAAAATCTGATGCAGTTCTTTTTTTCTGTTGTATCATCTGTGAATTATGGCATACAGGTGAATATGGATGGGATGTCACATGCAGCACTTGTTTTTTTTGTGCCCTGTTTTTAGGCATATCTCTGTTGGTATGGAAAACAGTGGACTCAGTAGTCATGTTCTTGCATAGCCCTTATATAGCCTAACAATGCTCCTATCCCACTAGGCCATATATTAAGCTGTACTTGTGCCTAACAGATATTTATACTTGCAATCTATAAGTAAATAGCACACATGTATGTCTACTGAGCACATCTCCCATTAAATAAGCACAGACGAGCAAATGGACAAAAACTTATGATGACTATTACAATGCGGTGTAACAAAGGGAATGGTTACTCTGACATATATGCAAGGTATACAATAGACAGGTTACGAACAGTGCTCTTGAATATGAGCTCAGAAGTATGTTTCTCATCTCCATTAAAATTCCTGTAAGTTACTACATTTAGTACAATTGCAATGTACCAATTAAGTAACTTTTCACCAGCACATTTACAAGAAGTGAGAACCTGACATCTGTTAGAGGCTGCAGGGTAAGAGGCAGCTGAGTGAAGAGCAGTTGAAAGGTACTATTGCACAAAGAAATGGATTTATTAGAAGCAGCTCTCACCTTATATAAACTACTATCTTAAGTCAGAAGGGAACAACTTCCGCAGGATATAAACTTGATCACTGTTTACTTTTGTAGCATGATGAAGCTCTGTGTTTCTTGCTGTGCTTATATCACATATATTTATTCCTCTGGATGTGATGATTATTCCACTATCTCAATATTGTTTCTGACTTACTCAACTGGCATGATGAGCAAACTTGGTAATCCCTGTGGAGATTTCTACATGATGCTGTGCACAAACTAGAAGAACAGTGAGCAACTCCATGCACACATGCCCAGCCAGTTATTTTAGGGTTGAGAGAATTGTCATCAAATATTTCAGTTCTCAACATAGGCATGGATAACTGCCATGCTTCATACCTTAAAGTGTCTTTGGAACCATAAAACAGTGCATGTATGAATAATGAGTTTGCCATCCATTGTAAAATGAGATGCCCACTAATGCCCATTGCTGTGTGCAAGCTGAGACATGTGAGCATTGTTTTGGATACCAGTTGTCCGGCATTTTTCTCTGAGATTCTTCACATTGAGACATCATAGCTGGAGAAGGAGAAGGTAGTGCTCTTTTTAGAGTACATATGAGATGTGAGGAGTCTAAGATTTTTTTTGATATTCTCTTTAACCAGTACAGCCAGAGGATCCTTTAGTAGGGTTATACCAGGCCATAGCACAATATCAAGGCTTGCAATAGTTTGAACAAGGCTGTCACTGATGTTACTGGCATCCCATGCACTGAGGAACAGTTCCATCGCCATTACTGGGACACAAACCATCACAGTTGTATCCTTCATAGATGAATGAAGTGGAGCTGGGATCTTTAGGAAAGCCTCCTTGCTATGAGGATATGTTATTTTAGCTACCCAAAAGAAGACTTGCTATTGTGTGCCATCCATGAATTTCACATTAATGCACTTTTTATGTCGCTAGCCCCTGAAGAAATTGAAAGGAATACATGGAAGCACAGGAGAAGAAAGGGGTGTCTAAGAGAGCACTGGGTGAGTATACATGCTGTCATAAACTTGAGTTGCTTTTAATAGTAACTCTAGCAGTCAGTAGTAATAGGCACAAACATACACACACACACACACACACACACACACACACACACACACACACACACACACACACACACACACACACACACACTCATACACACACACACTCATACACACACACACACACACACACACACACACACACACACACACACACACACACACACACACAAACTAGCTTCTCAAATCTTTGCAAATTGTACTGTGTTTAATTGATTGTATCATTATCAACAATAGCTAGATGTTGATTTTCACTGTGTTTGTATTTCCCTCAGCCATTTTGCTGCTATACTTTCTGTTGCATGCATTTTTTTTGTTTATTTTTCTTAACATGTCATTTACAATTATATGTAGTAGCACAGCAATCTGCACTCATTCCACCAGAAAGGCCTCCACCCACAGGTGGGAAAAGCAATGCCACTATGTCACCACCAGAGGAAGCACCCAATTCATCTGGGTCTCAGCTTGCAGCAGTTGTCTCCATATCTCCTGCCCTACCTGCACCTCCAGCATCAGCTTACCCTGCACTGAAGGATAGTACAGTGGTATAATTGGTACCAGTGAGAGTAGAGGTGACACCTTTGCCACTCATCAAAAGCAGGCAGACCTTGTTGGGGAAATTTCTGCATCTATTCTATGAATGTATAAAAATCACTTGCAGTAGGTTCTTCCCTAGCCACTTTAGTAGTAGGCCTGCTTCTGTAGTTCAGCTTATTCATGAAGTGATTTGTAGAAATCAACTGAAAAAAGGTTGAGGGGTTTAATGCCCTTCAGAGTTTGACTTCTTTGTGTGACGTGTATGCTTCCAGTCTGCAAATAACACTTCCCTTATATGTGTTTGCCTGCCACATTTAGTATGATTCACCTTGTAAATGCAGTGATTGCTAGAATAGCAATTAATGGAGTAATGAACTCAAATCCTTTAAGGCGTCTCTATTGTTTTCTGGTTCCAGTCTGCTGTGCTTTATTCCTCTGATAGGTATTTTCCTGACACCTTCCATATGACTCTAGCACGCCTTGTAAATACAGTGTTTAGTAGAATGTCAGTGCAGACAACGATGGGCTTAAATCCCTCGTGGACTGTTTTTTTTGTTTTCTGTCTCCATTCTGCTTATATGTATCATTTCCCTAATATATGTTTTCCTGACAACTTCAGAATGACTTCTGCTGCAGTCCACCTTGTAAATGCAATGCTTATAGTAGAGTACCATAGAAGAAGACAGTAATGGATTTACATCCTATCCATATTGTTTTTATAACATTTACATTAAAGTACAGGTATACTGATTATACTCGGATGATGTAACAAATGGGATAGGTAGTTGTATTACATTATTTTACTATATCCCACCTATCCTGTCTGAGTTTCACATTTTCAGTGTTCAAGTATTTGAGTGATGTCTGTGTATATGTGTCATATCCCTCTCACCAGTGAGGTCTGTATCCCAGATTTGATCAATAACTCCATTTGCAATCTTTTTTCAGTTTCTTTTGCTTGCATCCATCGTTATATTTCACCAATAGCCATCATAAGCCTACACTCCTCCATAAGACATTTCCCCGCATGTCTTTTGCCTTGAGTTAAATAATATATCAGCACCTTAGCTTTACCATCTGTACTTCTGGTTTCACAATACCTAAAACAGATCCTTATGTGTAGTCAGTGTTGCCAACAGGTGTTAGTAATTTACTCTGGCCATGGGTTGGTCTAGCATGATCTTCCATCAGAGCCCAACTGTGGCCACAAAAATGAGCTGCTTGTTGTGCACACAGACTTGGCCTCATGCATTGTTAATGAGGATTGGGACTTGTGCATGCATTCTAACAATGTTAGCTGGGCTGCATTTACAAACATTGCATCTTTGAATCGCTAGGTATTCGTTTTGAAGGCACAATGTCATTCTCTAGATTGTGCAGGTGATTTTCAAGAAGGTAGTAATAGGCTAATGTGTCTTGAAAATAAGTCATTTTGATTGCATTTACAAACACTATTGCAAGCTTCAGCAAATAGCTGTAAATACAAATTATAAAATAGCATCTTAGGACTGGAGTTATTATTTTATGAGTAATGACAAAATATATAATTTTGCTGCGTAAAAACTCTGTGGTAAGTAACAATAGATTGATTTGAAAATAAGCCAATTAAATACTTGCCAGTCAGTCAGTGTTGTCAGTCAAGATTTTTATTATCATATTAGCAGATATGTTCTTTCAGCACTAATACATATTCAGGCATGAGGTACACTCAGAAATGGGCAATGCTGTCAGATATGTAATACTTAAATAATGAAATATACATCAGGTTAAAACATTCCGTTACTTCTCATTTTTGCTTGATAAATAAAGCAAGTATCAAATATTTGATGATGTGTACAGTCTTGTCAATGAATTACAAAGTTACTAATTCCTTTGCATCCCCAAGAGACTACATGATCATACATTTGATGAAGATGCAGCAGAATAGTTTTATAGCTGACACATTATAGTTACAAGGGCAATATCTCACCTTGACTTGTTATCACAAGGGCGTGTTCTCCACTTCACTTATTTACGCATTTCATTGCACCCAACATTTTTCTTATAAACATCAAAGTTATATAAGCTGTTCTCCCATCTCTATTCTTTATATCAAAAAGATAATCTCCATTATCAAATTTACATACCACTTACATATATTATTTTGAAATGTTTGTCAGCTTGATCTCCTCCAGTCTCCCTGCTACACCAAGTTCACCATATAGTTTTCCTTGTTTATAGAATATAATTTTCATTTAACATATTTCCTCAGTATACTGATTTAAATATTGAATTTGGTACCTCTTCTGAATATTACTAATATTGTTAATTGCTAAACTGATTCCTATTCTTTTTTACCTACCCCTTTTTCCTTTTCTTATGTAATTCTAATCAACATATTTTGTTCTGTTCTCATTAATATTTTCAACTTTACAAGGATGTAGGCCTCCATCAAAGCTGAATCTATTTCAGTCCCTATCTCCTTCCTTATATATAACTTTGGAATGGGAGGTGGAGGCTTATGGCCTTCACGATTATTCCATTTATTGGTTTCAAGAATCCCAGGCCTTGCCAATAACAACAAAACCTCTACTGATTATGTTATAATTGGATATATTTTTGCTTAAACAGACTGTCAAAGGAAAAAAACTTCAAAGACCAATTCACGTAAGGTTCAAGTATTGTACCCTTTATTAACTTGCAGCAAGGAGACAAAGCATACAGGTAGAATGATTTGTCTGAACATTAATAATTAGTATGGCATTTTATACAGTTCTTTCCATGTTACACAGAAATGTTACTTCTATTGCTGACATAGTTAGACACAGCTTTCTGTATTGTTCTACAGAAATGTTACTAGATTAATTGCTGACTAGTTGAGAATAACTGCTGATTTACAAAACATTTGAGAAAAACAACCTGGCCTTGGGGCTTATTTTAGCCCATCACAAACTTTCAATTCTTCAGTTGTGCAGTTCTAATATATATGTTACATTTTTGCCTAGATTCAAGGTACATTTCTAGCTTAGGTACAAGTAATGCTGACTACAGTTTATACTTTCAAGCATCCATTGTGCTCCTTATCAAAGCTTCTAACAGCTGTGTACTTTCTCATGGCACAAGCAGAAAATCAATAACTCTTGGATAAGTCTCATGACACTAGTAGAAATGAAACACTTCTTGTTATTTGCTGACATTAGCAGAAAATAGAATGCTTCTTGTTAAGTTTCTAATAGCTGTGCAGATTCATGCAGTGTGAACAGAATAAATGTATTAACCCTTTTAAACCTCGAATGCTTAATGCATATTACTAATACATATTTTTCTAACATTTCCCCCCTTTTAATACTTTTATTCTACTTTCAAAATAAGCATAAACAGTTTTTTTTTTCTTCCCCTAACCTCTTCCTACTCAGGATTTGCAGTTAAGAGAGTCATTCAGTTTAAACTTCTGAAAGCATTTTCAATTTTTCAACAATTCTTCAAGTTCAGCACCTTGGTATAAGGTTTCTGAAACTGACATGTCTATAAAGTCTTTAATTAGTCTTTTCATGCAGGGGATGCAGCAGCACACACATACCACCAGCAGGATCATTCCTACACAGATGGCAATCAGGATTTTCATTAGGATACTGCCCCATCCCCCAAACAATTTCTGGAAAAAGTCTGTCAATGGATTTGGTCCTGGCTTGGTCATAGCCGACACCTGCTGATTTACCTCAACATGATTGCCTATCTCATGTTTGTGGTCAGGAATATACGAACAGCACTCCTCCTGGATTAAAGCGCAAGTACCTCCTCTCACTGCTAGGGTGAAGTCAAGAGCCATGGGGCTTTGAAGCACTACAGTTCTCATGGCAGTCAGTTCATCAGTCACCAATTCTAGAGTGGAAAAGATTGCATTGCTCATTATTTTAAGAAGTTTATACAATTTTCTCACTTCCCAGATTGATTTCGTTGCTCCATATGCTGGCAATACACCTGCCCATGAGATGATGGTATCACCCAAGTCCATATGTGACAGTCCATTTTTCCCTAGGCTCACAGCATGTTGTTTTTTCCTGCCCACATTGATTTGCCCCACTGGGTTGACAGGTTTCTTGATTTCTCATCGAACATTCCAAATTTTCCCCTGAGGTAAAACTGCTGTGTGTCATATGGCCGGAACCAGGTACCCCAAATAACAACTGCCGGACCAATTCTCAGGTAACCACTTATATGCTTTCCTACCACATACAAAGTAGCAATCTTCTACTTTGGTAGTAACTTTACTATGTCCTGGCTATGGATGAAACATTTTTTGTCAACTATAATCAGTTGTTTATAGAGGTCAGCACTATGTTTTACTTCATCAGTTGTCCTATGCATCAGTTCAAAAAATGAATTATAGCTTGTGTTGCAATAGGAACCTGTATGGTCAGTTTTATTGTAGCATCTATAGGGAACAGTCACATTGCAATTGCTCCAACCCACCTGAACTGTATCATTTTTGTAAAAGCACACAGTCCCCTTCTGTCGAACAGACAAGTGCAATGCTACTTTATCTTGTGATGTGACATCTGATGTATCATAGACTAAGTTTTCCCAGGTCTTGTTGGCTCCTAGGGGGACTGTAGTTAACAATAACCCCCCCCGTATGCTGTTGACAAAGCTGTGCAAATCCAGCAATTCAAAACATTGAAGGTCTCAGCATACACATATTTGATTGCCTGGTAAGTGTTGAAGTTTGGGTGCCACTCTACTTGCAACTCTCCACGCTTATTCAGTTCAGTTTGTGTGGCTGGGAAAAGGAATGGCCACAACAAAAAGATTATTGTCACTAGTACAGTCAACAGGATGATTATGCAATACTTCTGAGGAAATTGTTGTTCTGCATTCCTGTTTTCTCCGACTCTTCCGAATAGGTACATCTGGATCTTACTGGATCCTGTCATCTTTATTTCAGACATGTGTTCTTATTCTCTGCCCTAATAGGACCTTCAGCATCGATGGTTTCTTCACTGGGGTTGAGACGGATCAGTCCTATTGATCTGACCCCCCTTTGTAGCCATACTTTGTGCTGAGGGCCCTGATGGAGAGGTAAGATTTTTGTGCCGTTCAAAGTTCTTAACTAGTTTGCAGTGCGTCAGGTGGATCCACGAAGCTCGCTCTGCTATCTTGACTGCAGTGGGTGTTGAAAGAAGCACCTGGTATGGACCTTCCCACCTTGGTGATGACCAATTCTTCTTCTTTATATTCTTCACCCACACCCATTCCCCGGGGATCACTGCCACTTCTGATGTTTCGGTTTGTTCTTTATCTGAAACAGAATTTGACTGCAACAAATGTTTAGAATTCATGACTTTCTTCATATATTCAGCTAGTGTAAAATCAGCTTCTTGGTCTGAGGACATGAGAAGTTTTTGCTGGGGTGTATAATAAGCCCTTCCAAATAGTTTTTCAAAGGAGTCAATCCTTTTGCAGTCGGAACAGTTCTCATGCTCAACAGTGCCAGGGGCAAACAATACAGCCAATTATTTCCTGTCTCAGCTATTAACTTTCTCAATTTGGTTTTTAATATACCATTATGTCTCTCGACTATCCCTGCAGATTGCGGATGGTATGCACAATGATTTTTTAAAGAAATACCAAAATGCTTACTTAACTGTTGTATGGTTTGGTTTACAAAGTGTGTACCATTGTCACTGTAGATCCTTTCCGGAATGCTGAATCTAGGGATGATTTCTTTGACAAGTACTTTTGCTACCATGGCTGCATCTGGATTTTTGGTTGGAAAGGCTTCCACCCATCTGGAAAACATATCTACAATGACAAGACAATACTTCTTATTTTCACATTTGTTCAGTTCTATGAAATCCATACAGATAGTGTGAAATGGATATGGTGGTGTAGGGAAACTCCCTTGCTTGGGCTTTAATGCCCCTTGTGCATGATGTTTGTTGCAAATTTGACACGTCAAACAGAATTTTTTAGAGTAGTTTGTAAATCCGTACGTTGTGAACACCTGGTTCACCAGCTGTACCACCCCCCCCTGTTGAGACATGGCACTGCCCATGGCTCAACAAAGCTGCATATCTAAACAAATTAGATGGTAGTATCGGTTTCTCTTCTTTAGAGATGTACAGCCCCTTTTTGAGAATTGCTCTTCGTTTTACCCATCTTTGTTTTTCAGCTTGCATAGTGAGTGTCTGCATTGTTTTTAACATGTCTAAGTCTAAAATCTCAGAGGGTTGTAGTTCCTCATTTAAAAGAAATACTTCAGAAGCTGCTTATTTTGCAGCTGTATCAGCTCTTGCATTACCTTTTGAAATCCTATCTTGTTGCTTGAGTTGAGCTGTCCATTTACAAATGGCTATTTTCTGAGGTAACTGAATAGATTCTAAAAGATCTAAAATAAACTGTGCATGATTTATAGGTTTGCCAGTATATGTTATAATTCCCCAGTTTTTCCACTGTTGCACAAAAACATGTACAGTAGAAAAAGCGTATTGGCTGTCAGTAAAAATGTTTACACATTTACCCTTTGCTAAGGTACATGCCCGTGTCAAGGCAATCAATTCTGCTGCCTGTGCAGATAAGTTGTGCGGTAAAGGTTTTGCTTCTATAATCTGTGTCAGAAACTACTGCATATCCTACTAGGTTCTGTCCTGCAGGACCCCATTTGCATGAACCATCCACTTAGTATGTCACCTCGGCATCATCCAAGGGGGCATCCATGAGATCTTTTGTAGGTAGTGTCTTTTGCTCAATTACCTGCAGGCAGCAGTGCGGTGTGCCATCTGCAGGAGTCGGGAGCAGAGTAGAAGGGTTCAAAGTTGTGCATCACTCAAATTGTTATGTGAGGTTGGCTCAACAATATAGTCATAGAGGAAAAATGCCTAGCAGGGGAAAGATATGTCACCTTTTCTTGTAGTAAAATAATCGCGACTGCATGAGGCACTCTCAAAGTGAGAGGGTGGAATAAGACTACTGAGGCCGAAGCCTGTACTGCCATTGCAGCTGCAACTACTGCTTGTACACAGTGGGGTAAGGACCGTGCCACTGGGTCTAGTTGTGATGAATAGTAAGCAAAGGGACGTTGCTTATCCCCATGCTGTTGTGTTAACACTGATGTCATATAACCTTGCTTACAATCTACAGTTTGGAAAAAACGTTTATGGTAGTTTGGTAATCCTAGAACTAATGAGAATGCTATTAACTGCTTCAGTTCGCAGAAAGCAGATTCTGCTTCTGGTGTCCATTGTAACAAATCCTGTGCTGAAATAGGCTTCTTATATATGAGGTCAGTCAGAGGTGCAGATTCCAAAGCATAGTTTGGAATCCAGCTCGGGCAGAAATTAGTTGTACCCAGGAAGGACATCATTTCCTTCTTGGTAGTGGGTTTTGGTGCTTGCAATATTGCTACTTTTCTGTCCCCATCTAATGTTCTACCTTCCTTGGATATTACATATCCCAGGTATTTGACTTATTTTTTCAAAAGATGAAGTTTATTTTTATTTACCTTATGTCCTTCAGCGGCTATGAATCGTAATAGCGCTATGGTATCTTCTCTACAATCTTGCTGGGTGGGGGCTGCCAGCAAGATGTCATCAACATAAAGTAAAATCTGACTGCCTCTTGGTGGAGTGAATCCCGCCAAGTTGCTTGGCATTTCTTGTGAGAATATCATCAGACTTTCACAATGCCCCTGTGGTAGTCACGTATATGTATACCTTTTCCCCTGAAATGTGAATGCAAACCAATACTGGCTGCCAGGGTGTATCGTTATTGAAAATAATGCATTGCTGATGTCTACCACAGAAAAATACTTCTGTTGAGGTTTTAAATCATTCAACAGGGTGTGTGGGTCTGGCACTGTAGGTGCCCTTGGTATTACTGCATCATTTATAGCTTGTAAATCTTGGACCATACGCCATTCTCCATTTGCTTTTTTAACTGGAAATAAGGGTGTGTTACATGGTGAATCAGGAGATTCTACTAGTATCCCTCCTTTAAGTAAGGCTGTTATAATAGGCTTTATTACTGCCTCTGCATCTTTTCTTAAGGGATACTGTCTTTTTTGTGGTCTGAATGCTGACTTTGGCATTATAGTTAGTGATCCCGCTGTACGAATAAGTCCTACATCTGATTTTCCTGTTTACCAGAGAGTTTCTGGTATATTCTGTAAGGCATTCTCTTCCTCCTTCAATAGGAGTGCTAATCAGCTGTCCTTGCTAAACTGCAAGTGTACTGCTGGGTGGGTCTGAGTTATCCAATTCAACTTCTGTATTTGTATTCCCTGTTCTGACAGTTCTAATTCTGTCTGTTTCTCCTATCTCATGACTTTTTCTCCTAGGGCTGCCCATTCTATATTTTTGTTCTTGGTTAAGCTGACATGTGGTAATCGATTAGATTTATAAAGTGTAAAGAACTCCTGGGGCAATGAACAGCTGGCTACACTGTTCCCTTCTGTGTCCCTGTATAGGTTACGCAATATCAATCTGTTTGCATGATTTTTAAACAATTCTTGCTCATATTCCTTGTCAGGTCCTGGTGTGTTACAATAATACAGGGTACAGTGCAACAGGTGTTGCTTATTAATGTCAAGGGAGGGGAACTTGCTGATGGCTACATTCATTAATTCTTCGGTCACAGTCCCTGGACCAGTCGTAACCAAGTCCTGGCTGTACCAATAAAACATTTCACCCTCTGATTGCACTGCAAAGGTATCAGTTTGTCACTGTGCTTCCATACCCTGCATGGCTGGGACTACTGCTATACCAAATAGTTGCATGAGGTCTCTGCCCAAGAGGTTTACTGGGCATTTTGCAGAAACAACAATTTTGCTTTTCTGAGTCAATCCTGAAACTGGATCATTTATTGCAATATTATGGGAGAGGGGCTCCCGATACAGTTGTCCATTAGCTGCTTTTACCAGTATGTAATCAGGTGACTCCGTGTTTTCTGGCAGTTTGGAGGGATGTATCAGAGTTCGTTATGCCCCTGAGTCACACAAGAATTTGACTTCCCTCCCTTCTACCAAGAGTGTAGCTTCTGGTTTTGTATCTGCTAAATAGAGCGCCAAGCTCAATAAAGCTAGGTCTAATATTTCATTTTCTTCACTGTCACTAACTTCTTGCACTTCCTCTATCTCTTCTGTCACATCCTCTACTCCTTCTATCACATTCTCATTTGTCCTTTCTTCGCTATCCCCTTCTAGTGACTCCTGACTGCCATATAGTCAGTCCTCACCTTCCCTGTCTTCCATTGTTGCCTTCTTGTTTTTCCTGCAATCCTTTTCCAAGTGTCCCTTTTTACCACATTTAAAACATTCACCCCTTTACTTTTGCCCTTCAAAGTCCTCTGATCGTTGATCAGATTGTTTGTTTCCCTGTGCATTCTTCTTGCCCTTTTTCCCGGACTGTACTACATAAACTTCCGCTCCATCTTCTACAGGAAATACTTGAGCTTTCTTTTTCTTTTTGCTATTAAAATGCCTTTCGGCATGCCTAGCATATTCAAGTAATGACTGTAACCTGCTTGTACGATGGTCTACCATGTGTTTTGTAATAAAACTGCTTATAGGTGCAATATTGCCCTTTAAAAATGCATTCTTTAACTGCTGTTCATATGGGGAATCTTGTGTTTGATCTTCAGGAACCTGCATTCCACAGTGGTTATTAAAACATTCGAATAGTCTAGCATAATACCGATCAATAGTTTTGCCTTCTTGTTGGATGCATTGATTAATGCAAGTCCAGTCTGCCCTAGGCTTCCATTTTTCAGAGATGCGGTCTGTAAGACCTTTTACTCTGTTGTCTAATTCTGCACTGCTATGTGGGAGGGGGTCTTTGTGCAGCGTCACGGGGATTCCAGTTGCCAATAATCATGTGCCAATCTGGCCCCACAATTTGTCTAACTACTTTTTCTACCTCTTCTCCATTTAAGTTATAACTCAGCCTCATTCCTTGCAAATCTTCTGAGAATTTTCTAAAATTAACTTTTGGATGGGGAATTCCCTCAGTGGCTTTCCGGATATCCTCCAAAGGTCTATACACTAAAATAGTTGGGTCCTGATTATCTTGTCCTGCCTGAGGATTGGGTACTTCTATAAGTGGGCATATTTCTTCTTCACTCATAGATCGTGAATTCTTAACCATTTGATATAATTCAATGCCTTCATTTGAGTTACCTGCCCTTGTTCGAGACCTGGTCCCGATGGGATCTCTAATATATGGTTTTATTTTCATAATGCCTCTTTCTTCAGTGACCACAGAATATCATGGGGGTGGATTAACCTGTTCACTTGCTTCATATTCTGGTAAGGGAGGTGGAGGGGCTGATGCTATTACTAAGTTATTGTCCTTCTTATCTAAAAACATTGCTTTTGAATTTTTGTTCTTTTGTTCCATACGGTTTACTTCCTCAATCCATCTGTGTGCCTGAGGAATTCCTAATTTGCGTTGCTTTTTTACCCGACCTTTGGAATAAGTTTTGAGCTGTTTGCAAGTTTGATAAGCGAGGATTTTTCTAATTTTCCATCTAATTCATATTTATTAACCCATTTTGAATAATATTTAGTATTGTTGGCGCACTGTGACTGCATGTATTTTCGTCTTCTGTTAATGGCGGATTTTGGGGTCTTTTTGTGCAATTATTACCCATTTGGTTCTACCCTTTTGATCGTTACGTAACTTCTCTTATTTTTAACGTGGTACCACGGATTTTGTTATAGTCTCTTCAGAATGACTGCCTACTTATTATGTTTCTCCTGATCTATGACAAGACAGTAATCTTTTCTGTCCCTAACTTGTAAGCAAAAATACAGTCTTGACAAAAACAATACAAATCTGGTCCCTGATCTAAAACAGAAAACAGGAAAAAGTAGATTCACCTTACCTGAGCCTACGTGATTGATTACCTGATTTGCGGAGACCCGTCCTTCAGTCGCAGATCAAAAAGTGGCTGGCCTTTTTTGAATGACAATTCAGTCGGAGGGCTTTTCAAATAAGAAGAACCGATTTGGTTTCTTCCCTGTATGGTTTCAACCACCTGGCCCGTCTGATCAGAGGTGAAGAGAGGCTTCCGGTCCGAAGGACCAATCTGTCAAAGGAAAAAACTTCAAAGACCAATTCACTTAAGGTTCAAGTATGGCACCCTTTATTAACTTGCAGCAAGGAGACAAAGCATGCAGGCAGAATGATTTGTCTGAACATTAATAATTAGTATGGCATTTTTATACAGTTCTTTCCATGTTACACAGAAATGTTACTTCTATTGCTGACATAGTTAGACACAGCTTTCTGTATTGTTCTACAGAAAATTTTACTAGACTAATTGCTGACTAGTTGAGAATAACTGCTGATTTACAAAACATTTGAGAAAAACAACCTGGCCTTGGGGCTTATTTTAGCCCATCACAAACTTTCAATTCTTCAGTTGTGCAGTTCTAATATATATGTTACATTTTTGCCTAGATTCAAGGTACATTTCTAGCTTAGGTACAAGTAATGCTGACTACGGTTTATACTTTCAAGCATCCATTGTGCTCCTTATCAAAGCTTCTAACAGCTGTGTACTTTCTCATGGCATAAGCAGAAAATCAATAACTCTTTGTTAGGTCTCATGACACTAGTAGAAATGAAACACTTCTTGTTATTTGCTGACATTAGCAGAAAATAGAATGCTTCTTGTTAAGTTTCTAATAGCTGTGCAGATTCATGCAGTGTGAACAGAATAAATGTATTAACCCTTTTAAACCTCGAATGCTAAGTGCATATTACTAATACATATTTTTCTAACACAGACCCTAACACAGACAATAAAAATGACCTTCACAGACTCACATCCATTTTCAAAAGGCAATGAAACTCTTTCTCTGTATGTTGCTCTTATTTTATGTCTCTACTAGTCACAGTTACTGGAAAAACATAATGTATAATCTGGTATAGTATGGTTCCTCTTGTGAAATGCCCTCACTCAACTTCGATATATAACTTGAGCCTCTATTTTTATTGTTATAAGCTATCTTTGAAAAAATAGGTGAATCCATATGACAATCTATAGCACACTTCAGTGCTTGCACTGTCTTTACACTATCATCACTGAAACTTCTGCTAGAGTCTTAAACTCTCTCAATAAGTATTGGTTTCAAAAACTTTGAATTCCATAAAATGGACAAAAGTGAATATTTTTTCTTCTCCAAAATGTGAATAAATGAAAATGTCTACACCATCTGACAGTTGATTCAGATTTGCTAGATTTGTTGTTCACTAATGGTGATCTGTTAGAGATGTTGATTTCCAGAAGAGCAGCAGCACTATGGTCCTATAATGGTGGAATAGCTAAGATGAGAATGTACTCTGGAAGAATTAAATTTATCAACTGGGACACTCATTCCCACATAAGGATGGCACTGCTGTTAATTAAAGACACATTATGAATACCTTGCTGCCATCTTGTTGATTCTTGATGTACAACAATTCATAGCAGCATCATTGTTGGGAAAACTATTTTTGGTGTCATGACTATAGGATATGCTAATATACTGGTGCTGATCCTGTCTCCTTGTATGGAACAATAAAAAGGTTAATGCTGCAAGAGATAATATGAATGAGATGTCATTGAATATGGTACCTACTTCCCTCAGAGCTCCTAAGTCACTAACTTACTCATATGGACCATTGCTCATTTCCAGGCTGAGTACATGACTGTAGCAAACTGATGATGATGTAACCCACAATAACAGGCAAATGATAATAAGTTCTTGAAGTCCAAGAGAGAAACATATCCAAACTGAGAAGGCTGGAATTTCACCCATGATCAGAGCCAAAAAAAACAATATATGGTTACATAAATTAAACACACAGATGCACACACACACACACACACACACACACACACACACACACACTTGACAAACCTATGAAATTATACAGCTGTAGCTGTGATTCAGATCACACATCATCAGGATTAATACTTAAAAATACATATACTATACTGTTTCCTTCTTTCTTGGTGCATAATCTTAAAACTGGTATAAAGAGGTCCATAATTAAAGAGCCAAAGCTCTGCGTGGGAAGTGCAAGGGATGATTGAATTGAGACTGGAGATCATCTTCATATTTTGTACATATCTTATTATTCCTTGCTGATCTTACTGTTTTTCTCAAATCTCTAGCTAAATCATTTTGGAATACATCAATATCAGGGAGAACAAATTGGGCTGGTGTGATTTCTACATTAAATGCATGATTATCAGTTTCAAACTGTGTGACAAGTAGCAGCACTTCACAACATAGCTTTAAACTGTCCCTGAATATGGCTCATATTTCTGCCCTGACCAATCTAAATCTTTTCGATTTTTGAGTATTTTTTTTATGTTGGCCATGACTTTGGATGAAGTACTTGTTGTGCTGTTTATACAATCGGAGACTGCCAATGCAGAACCATTTCTGGCATGCAGTTTATGATAGTGCAAAGGAGGAAAAGAAATGCCTTGCTTTCACAAGTGTTGTTCTCTAACAGCTGAAAGTAACAGCAGCAAACAAAGGAACGTTATTTTACATTATTACAAATAACATTATAGGTAGTAAGTGCACTTGGATGTATAAACATGATACAGAAAAACTGCACTGCATTCAGAAGAGCTGCCAGACATTATCTAAAATACTTGCACTAATTCAAATGAGCCCAGGTGAGACATTCTTACAGTTTATATTTTCTAATAATAAAATACTTACTGTACTATAAGATAAGTAAAAACTGTAATAACTTGCATCTATTCTTAACCGCTGTTTCATATTATGTCTAATTTGTTACAATTATTTAAACTGCAGTTGTTTTTGTACTATTTCTAAAGACTGTAAAAGTATTGTTTTTAAACTGTTTTGTAGTACTTTGAAGCATTTCTCCCCAAGTCTCTGCTGAAAATGGGATCCTACCCAGTTGGATTTTCACAGTAATTAAATGTCAATAAACAAATTACAGAGCCCCTTCAAGAAACATGCTTTGCTAATAAAGTTCTTCTACATTATAAGAGAAGTAAAGGGCTGTCAATGATCATGAATTGTAAATAAAACCATAAAGCAGTGCTGCTGTAAGCATACAGGCTTCTTACTACAGCTCAAAGGAAAGCAATTTGGTTCCATCTGAATTGAGTAGATATTTTTTGACTGTGAAATCCAAATTGTGTGCCATAAATGGAGTAAGACTTCAGAATTAAGAATTTTCCTGTATAAATGAAGGTAACCCTTTTTTATATAAAGATAGTCAAAAATGATGCCCTGTTTATAAAGGCTTTCGTATATTTCTTCAAAACAGAGACCTTGTGTTGAATAACATCATGGCTTGACCCTTGATGACCTAAGTTCACAGGCATGTTCAGTGTTTTAAAGGACATAGAGTGATTTGACATACAAAATTAAAAATGCTGCTGCTCACACTGACTTAAAAGATCATTCATAACTTTATAAAGATATTAATGGGTGAAGTAACTTCTTTTTATTAACAAATTATACTGATATATGACATATCCTATAAAAATTTGCAACAATCTGTTATTATAATAAAAAGTGGTCCTAGATTGACCAGCTTTATTTCCAGATATAAATTCTAACACACTACCTGAAGTTATAAATGTTTTGATCATTTAATTCATGCCAACATAATAGCAATATTTCTAAGTCACAAAACCACAAAAAATATCACTAGAGCTCACCCTAGAACTTAGCCATTGTGTATCTTAACAGGCCAATTTCCCATTTAATATTTGACCTAAGACACTCTACACATCTTAGCTGACTTACTAAGATCATTAATATACCATTTAATACATCTAGACCAGTCGGGATTCATTCCACTGAGATAAACTATAAACAGCATCAAAAATTCCTAAATTCTTGGATCTGGAGAAAAAAAAGAAACACCCTCCGTATTTACAGAAAAACCCAGGATATAGACAATGCTTTCGATCCATTAAACTGGGTTTGTTTCTTTATCCTGCTCTTAGTCATCAGATTGCCAAAGAACTTATTCATATCATCTCAAATACTTATTAAGGAGACTGTAAGTAAAGAAATAAAACAGGTGCATGACTCTCAACCTTCATTTTACAGCTTTCTTCAAAGTACTATAAAAAAAAAAAAAGCTAGCCATCTTAACTTTCCTAGTTCAGGAAATCTAGGAAAGAAAATAGACATACTTGCAGGTGACACTCAATTTTTTAAATTTTCGGCATCTGCAGTTTTAATTTACTTGCTATCATTTCCAAAGTAATAGAATATTCAGCTTTGGTACATAGTACTAGTAAGTCTATATATTCATCAGAAGATTATTTTTAAGAAATTGTGAAATAATCTCTCTTAATAATGTCACATATATGCTAGAAATTATATAAACAGAAAATAATGTAGCTACTTTTTTTTTTAAAAGTAAGTCCCAGATTCAAATTATATTTCTTTTATAACCCAAATAATTAATTTAGTAAATAACTGGAAATCATTTTCACTCATTTAACATAAGCAATATAATGCATAGGTTGCAAACTTGCAACCATTTTTGATTCTGTGAATATGAAAAAACACTCTTTTTTTGAATGATGGCGATGCAAGGGAAGCACATTTTGCCTGCATACAACTACATTCATATGATCATAGGAGATTACTAGGATATCGACACAGAGTTCATTTTAAGCCTAGCTGTTTCATCCAACTGTAATGCCATAGAAATGCTAGTCAGAAACCAATATTGCATTTAGTGACGACTGGCCTGTCCAGGAGGGTTATGGGCTCAATCCCCAGTAAGAATTTACAATGCTCCATCCACTTGTCCAGGTTTCTCTTGATCAGTGTCATAGAGGTGCTCTCTGAATTGAGAGCCAGTTCCAAAGATGCTCCAAAGACATTGGAACTGGTTATATTATATAAGGAGCTGTAGAGTTTTAGCTGCTTACGGGGTGTGATGGAGTTGCCTCCAGTTGAACACATGACTCAGAATCCATTTTTGATGTCTTTTTTTTTCCATTTCAACTGAGTTTTGTATTCTTGACATTTTCATTTTAGATGTGGAGACAGCATAAGGTATTTTGTTGAAAATCGATGCCCTTTACTGATAACAATAGGTTATGTTTAGTTTAATGTTATCTTTAAGTATCATACAACATTAATTAAGAGACAAAACATTAATATAGCCATGGTGTCAGGTCTGTCAAGGAGTTAATAAAAATTCTCTGTTTGAGAAGTACATAGAAAGTATTGCTAGTAGTTAACTCAACAGATGGAACACTCAGTGAATATGGTAAAATATCAGAAGGGTGTGATTTCTATTCTATTAGTTCCTTGGACTCAAGTTATTTTTACTACCATTCCTATCAAATGCACGGGGTGTTATACTTCTGTGTTTGTTGATATTCAAATGAGATGTTAAACCAAGGTGCCATCTATCTGAGATGGTAGTAGTTCAACTGGATGTAAAAGGTCCAGTGGTACCAACTGAAAAGAGTAGGGGCTCCTTGTTATAAAAACATCATGTAACTTATATATTCATCAAAAAAATCACCTATATGCATATCTGCATATATATATATATATATATATATATATATATATATATATATATATATATATATATATATATCTTTATTTGTATGTAGGCATATCTATATCTATATCTATATCTATATATATATCTATATATCTGTATCTACATATACAGTTTTATATGCACACAACAATAATATATATTTACATATGTATCAGTAAAGAAACAATGCAAAATACAATATAAAACACAATTATTTTCACCCCTACACTTTTTATCACAGCTATAACTAAACTTTTAAAATGTTTCTTTCATATTCCTCCACTTTAATATATTATCTTTATCATCAATTTTGTAAACATCGTGTCTTATATTTCCATACATAATCATTTCCACAGCTATTCTAGCACAGAATAAAAATAAACTTTCTCTCACTCTTCAATTGCTTTTGCCTGAATCCTTGCACCATCCTAAATTAAACAAATACACAGTCTGTTGTTACCTGTAATAAATATATATTACGCATTCTCTTTTCTACACATATAGTTTTCATAAAAGCCTTGACTGGCTTCTTGACAAAAGTCAAATCCCTTGAAAAATCTACCTGTTCTACAGATTTTTTAAATCTATTTAATGTATCCTTTACTGATCATCCACTACTTTTTGAAATATGTTACTATGGCTCTAGATCACAATATAATGTTCAAGCACCTCTGTCCTATAACATGTTATTTTATCCTAAAGTACATGTCAACTATTCACTTTTCATAACTGAATCTTATTACAGTATTACTTTATATCTCCCTCCATCAAGATTTTTCTGTTTTTTTTTTCTGTTTTACAAGGTCCAAAAATACCTTATTCTTTTATTTTATTAATTTACTAAAAGACATCATACAGTAATAATAGAAAAATCAATTGGATTTAATAACCCTAATCTTCCATTTTCTTTCAAATTATACAGAACACCTCTCTTTACAGATTTTAAGTGAAAGTCCCATTTTATACACAAGGCTATATTTAATAACTCTGTTTCTCTTTGTTGAAACCCCTTTGTGGGTGACTTCCATAACTCACTGTATATCTCTATCCCTGCTATTTTTTCATATATGGATGTATGTGGCTGTATATTATCTGATAGCTCCTGCATAATTGCCATGCCTTACTCTAATCACAAATGATAACTTACATACTCTTATGACTATATATTTTCTCTAATTTCTCCCTAATTTATATGTTTATATATTGGATCATTTTCAATGGTATACGTGCTACTAAAGTTTGACTCTATATGTGCTAGTGTGGATTTATTCTTCAGGGTTGTGCCTTAAAATGGTCAGCTTTTATCACTGCACTACCACAGTTAACAAACTAAACTAAACTAAATTAAGCTAAGATTAAATAAATAACTAATTTTCTAATAAATTGCAAAATGAACCAAGTAAGCCTTTTAATAAATCTCAACATAAGTCTTCCAAAAATTGCTACTTTCCTGAATAATACAACATCATTCCACTGTCCTAATACAACATACTTTCCAAATTATATCCACATAATGTTGCTAATAAATTATTCTCTACCTCCAATATTATTTCTTTAATCAAGGGTTTATTCCAAGCCATTAACACTAAATAATTTGCATGTGCCAAAGCTACTTGCAAACTAGTACTTTCTGTGATTCTTTTTTTTTGACAAGTGCATATAAGGTCCCCTTCAAGAATACGCTTGATTTAGACTTATCTTTACTTTCGCCATAATCCCAAAGGAAGCATTAACAAATGCCCTTATCCATACTTTGGCACATGCAGATTTATTATCCCTATCATATTCTCCCATTCCATATGCTTCCAATCATTCCATAACTGGTCACAAATAACCCTGTGTAGCACTTTTCCAGCATCTTCTGTTATTATCCTCCCTTCTTCATCAATCTTACTATACCATCTATTACTTTTTTACTGTCTGCAGCAGAGCAAACATTCCTCTCTTGTATCTATATACTTTCTACCAATATATTTGCCATAATGTAATTTAATCTCAAATGTACAATCCTCATTAAAATATTTTAAGAACTACACAACATCAACCAGCTGCTAATAACTTATTTGTGATTGTTTTTTCAGATAAGTGTAACTAAACCTCTACATACTTCCTCTAATGCAATCCCATCTGTTAACCCGTCATTTAAAACTTTTATAAAATATTGTTTCTTAAACCCTTGTTTTTCTTATAATATTCAAATTCAGTTCCATCTTCCCATGGAAAACTTTCTTCTATACCTTCAAGACAGTATTGTCTCTTGTGAATACTGTTTTTTTTTTGTTTCCCAAATTTTCTCCCTCATTCATTCTGATAACTTTATAACATCCCTTTCTTTGTTTGGTGATACATCTTCAATGAGATACATGTTTTGTAAAATTTCATTTAGCACCCTATTTGCTTTCTTGTGTCTGTTGAAATTTCCCTTCTATATCTCTAAATGTTTCCATTCTGCCTTCCATGTTATTTACTTACTTAATTAAAAAGGGAGAACCTGCCACCATTTGGCCACTAATAGGACACATCTATATTGTAAGTAGTATATTCACTCTGTCTTTTGCTCATACATTTATCTTTATTTTCTTAAACAACTTAGTCTGTTTACTTGAAAAATGAATCAACATCACGTTAAAATTGAATATTGTTTTCCATGCTAGTCTATGTTTTTTCTACTTCTCTATAATCTTGTATGAACCTTTTCTTGAAAGCCATCCATCACTCACACAAAGAAACTTCGAAAAAGGTCACTTAATAATCTGAATAATCTGTAATTGGAACAAAACAATAAATGCCTTTGGGGACCTACTGCTTTTCCCCCTTTAATCTTTTTAATTATTTCCCTTATCTAATAATCTCCTCTTCCATCATCCATCCAAATCAGTTATAAATTATTACATGCCCTCCAGTGGTGGGCTAATCTCCTTAAGCCTTGTATAACCCTAGTCCCTTTGGCTTCAATATTAGTGCCATACAATGTCAACTAACAGATGCACACTTTCTATTACTGTACCATTCTACACTTTTTCTCACTTTAGAGCATCCCATCCTCTGCATTAACAATTAAAACTTTTGAAGCCAAAACCAGTAAGACTGACATGACTGCTTCTTGATCTGCTCAAGATATGTAGTTATTTTAATAAATCTGGGGTGATGTATAAAAAACTAAACACAAACTGCATTCTACCATGTGACACTTGATACTTTGTCCCATTTTATTACATGAAAAAACAGTAAATGGTTGAATTTTTCTCCTTTCTTTGCCTAAGCTTTCTTTAATTGGTCTCACTTCTTACTTTATTAGATGTGACAATATTCAGACAACATTCCCTTTGATTCTGGAAGAGTCATTAAAAAAAAAGATACCTTAATGTACAAAAAACTTTCCTTTTTAGCATTCATTTCAGAAAAAAAGTTTATCCCTGGGATTCAATAAACTTCATGTAGACTTCATGTGAAGCCTACATGGAATAGCACTAGAGCCAGATTCTAAGGAACTTCCCAAACAAGATGTAAAGTATAAAAAAGGATGTCCTTTTTTATACTTTACAGCTTGTTTGGGAAGTTGTTTGGACTCTGGCTCTAGAGTGATTTTATTTGAAGGTTTGGTTTTACTATAATGCTACACTTGTGTTTTTATTCGAAGCCTACATGGAGTTTACATGTTTGTGTGATGAGCAGCAGTGCTAATCACATATGCATGCCACACATCACTCTTAAACAAATTCTAGGTTTTGTGGCCAGCAACAGTGTTGACAGCCAGGAAAATGTGCAGATCACCACAAACTCAGAAAGAAGATGCATACAAAATTGCCTATGGGCAAACCTGCTCTGCAAGTTTGCACAGACAGCCACAATGACTACTGTGGTAAAAATACTGCAATAACTGAAGTATTAACACATTACAGAAAACTGTATTCAATGTAAGGCACACAGCATCAATTGTTTGTAGACTAAAATAATAGATGGTGGAGTGAACAGGAAGGGAAAATAGAATGAAACATAAATACATTAGGCAGGGAAAGTGTGCTAATTAAAATGGCCACAGACATGAATGATAGTAATAAAGAAACAAGAGGAAGGTATGTAAAAATGGCAATGTTCCCAGTATAGGATATGTCAATGTATGTGCACTTCCAAGACAAGTTAACTGCATATCATTAAGCATATGTGTAGACAGCACAGTACTTACTGCTGTTTACTTCCTGTGTGAGTAAACTTATACCATCACACATGATAGTATATCTGTGAAAGTCAGGTAAGGTTACATGTCAGTGGAGATGAATGATTTTGATATAAATATCACTGAAGAGGATATTTAGCAAGGATGGTATATACAATAGGGGGCATGTGCATGTTGTGAAGATCTGCAAAATGACTTGTTTGAATATGACTGAAATGTCAGCATACATTGCAACCAATCATGGACACATAGGGACAGACTCATGAACAACTGTTGACAGAAGCAGGCACAAGCAGGAACCATTTTAAAATATTAATATCAATCTGTGACATTGCCAGAATATGTGAGTTTACATTATTATACATGTTCTGCAGGAACAGAAGTGTACAACTGTAATGGCTGCCAGTATTCCATAAGGGGACTTCACCACCACTTTTCCAAGATTCCAAGTTTTTGGAGTGGTTAATGGGGACAGTGCTAAATCTAGAATTGAATTCAAGGGCTGAGAAGTTTACATGACAAATAAGCCTCAAGCCACTCCTGCAAGAATCAAACCCATGACATCCATGTTGTCAATCATCTCTGTATTTACTGGGTGCAACACAGAAAGACATATCACACATGCATCTTGTACAACACCTTGAATGGAAGTCTGCACTGTCAAATCCTAGTGGGTATGCATCACAAAGAATATTCCTGTATGGCAGACAAGATGTGTGGAAGCAGACTGTGCCAAATGTGATACACTTGACTAAAGCATCCCTGGCCAACATGCAGTCATAAGGATAATAATATACAAAAACAACACACTATTATGAGTGGATTCACTACATACAGCTGTGTATTGCATGCATCTGTTACATATAATAGTAATGGATATTGTCTGCTACATATGCAATTGATGTGTTAATTAAGACATGATGCATTATAATGAAAGGTACAGCAGTATGTGACACTGATGGCAATGCATCAGCTATGCCCATGTGCACAGAAACTACAGCACTGCAAAGTCTAGCATCAACAAGTGAGGAAGTTGTCACTGTGATATTGTTCACATACCAAACAATACATGGAGCACCCCCTATAAGCACATGTCAATCTGCAAGACATGTGCCACATGATCACTGTCACCTTGATACTGCCACTGAAAATGTTATACTGCCATGAAATCCTGACATGCATGCATAAGTGCACATGCAAAATATCAAGTGGTAATACTGATTTTATCTACTTCTGCTTCTGTGATGCTGTACAGTCACATTATAGCTGTACCTAATATACAATCGGACTTCATAGGTTCATAGATTCATAGGAGAGTACTAGGCTAATGTTCCAAGATCACATAAAAGCCCATCCATATTTAACATGTTTCACAATTTTGAATAGCTAGGTTAACAAAGTTCACACATTTATGAGCCTATGCTATGATATCTAAGACCAACCGCTTCTATCCATGAGGGATATGGGCGCACCACCAGGAGTACAATTATCATTAACCATTGATGTAGGTTACACCTGAATATGATAATGAAAGGCCAGGAATAAACTGGCCCTTATTAGTCTTGCGGACATAATACACTGATATGGCTTTTGATCTTTCCCCATAGGACTCGTCTATTACACCCTGTATCGTCCTTGTGCAAAAACATTGGTGTTGCTCCAGCTGTTGCAGATGTATGGTGAGTTGCATGCAAAAGGATGCATTGTTCACAATTATTGTTGTGATGAAGGCAGAGTACAATGGAATTATATTGTCCTTTGATCTAGATGTCATGTTAGTACTTATGTGCTGTGTCACATATAAGGGATTTGTCACCAGTGTGGACACATGTTGGTTGAACTTCCGATTACTACATACCTGAGTAGCCAGACCACATACCACTAGGTCTACTCATAGGGATGTGGTGCCTATATTATAATTAGCTTGGATGTTTGCTTTCTAAAAGGGAATAATTATACTTTTTTCGTTATTTAATGTGTCACTGTAGCTCTGGAAACAGTCATTTGTGTGTGTTAATACTTTCTGCAATATATCAATACCATTACTGAATTCAAGGATTGCCCATAATTTGCAGTCATCTGCAAGGTTTGTTGGATAAAGGCTGTCTAAGTTTGGCTTGACTTATGTGAATTAAATACAAAACAGGAAAGAGCCTAGTACAGAACCCTGTGATACTGGACTGCTCACTGGAATTTTGCTGCAGGTGAATTCAAACACTATGACAGTATGCATCTGGCTGATGATCCATTGGGCTACACACTTGGTGATGTAGTATGTTATGGCCAACTGAAACAGTTTCTCTATAATACTTGAATGTAGAATATAGAATGTAGAATGTAGAATTGTGTCAGATACCTTGCCCACATCAGGTTATGAGGGATGCACATTCTTTCACTCACCCATGGCCTTGGTGACCTTCTCAAGGAAGTCAGCCAGATTTATTAGAAATAACATAGCCTTAACAAATCACAAATGAGTCAGTTATACAGTCAGGAGATTACCTGTGTTCTTGTTGATAAGGTCCATGATGATTCATTCCATTAGCTTACAGATGAGGCTAGTCAAGCTTATGGTTCTATAATACCCTGTGCCGGGTGATGGTCATCCCTTGTTCACACTGGTGACTGTTGCTTTCCACCATTGTGCCAGAAAATAACCTGTCTGGAAGCTGTGGTTAAGTAGGCATTCAACTGTGTCTACTAGGTCATGCTTTATATATTGATAAGGCAACCTGGGATGTTGTCAGGCCCCATTGATGCCATGTTATTAGCCTTAGATAGCACAAAGCTGAGCTGCTCTCTTGAGAAAATATGCTGAATAATGTTTGCATGTATTCTTTCTGTGAAGACCAGTGAAGACAGGGTAGTGAAGTTTGATCCAAATATGTTAGCTAGCAGGTTGTGTATTGCCTCCAGTTGAGTATGGGTGATGACATCCGCAACTATCTGTGCACACAGCTGTGTAATCCCCTTAAGATTTTGTACTTACTTAAAAAAAAAGATTTGTGACAACACCTCCAAATACAACCTTGGGTATACATCACATGCAAACTGCTATTTCATAAAATTACTGCATTTGCACATCATATGCCTACATGTTTATCATTGAAAAGGTGTGTGTGAGTTATCTGATACCATATATGGACACAATACAAATAAGGTGGATGTGGTTCATGCAGAACAGTTAATGGCATGCATGCTGACAGTTACACAATGCTGTTGGGCAACACCTGAATAATCCTTGTGAATACCAACACAATTGTGCATACAATGAAATCCCCTAGGTTGCAAGTGAATCTGAAATGGTTACATGTTTGTGTATATAACAGCATTACAATATGTGGATGAAACAAGGTGTATGTGCCCATATAATCAGTATGATGTAATGTTGCTGTAAGTAACATAGCATTTCATGATGGTAGGTATATGCATGCACACATGTGCCATAATGAAAGTATCACTGTGATGATTGAATTAGAAATGTGTAGAATGTTAACATACTCCACTACAAGAGCACATGCCTTAAACGTCAACGATATACATAGCATCATCCCATATCAACAGTCTTCAAGTGTCATTAAGGAAGAAACATGTAATCAAATGTTAGCAGTAGCCATCAACACATTGCCTCAAATCACAGCTTGGAATATACTGTTATAGAGCTACCATACATCCACACCTCAACATCGTACATGTGGATGACAGCAACATTGAGGTGCAATCATCATAGGATCATAGGATATTACTAGGCTAATGGTCAACACCACATAAAATCTGAGCCACCATTATACCATTAGAAGGGGTACATGCATATCTGTGCATGTGTTTGATTGTATTACACACTGCCTCTGTCCATACATGACATGTGCACAACTCCATGACAGTATTAGCAATCACACATTCAGTGGTCTGAAGATGGTCATGAAAGGGCTGTACTTCATGATGTGTGTACACATCTTTGAGATGATGACATCCTCCCAGTGTTCTGCAGAGATGATGTTATGTGGACAGAGGGAAAATAGAGATGTTGGACTCTTTGGGTATGTTAAAGGTTCTCCTGAGTGGGAGAAAAATGAAAAGAAATTCAAAAGATCATATAATGACCGTAATATACCAACAACCAAATATACCAGTTGACTATGGTCAGGTTTAAACATTAATCCTGTGTAGGTATACAAGATGGATTCCATACAGTGCAACACTAGCACCACCACAGATGTCTGTCTTTAACAGTGTCACAGTGCATTTTCTAGAGGATGAAAGCATCATTGTATCCTGAGAAGTTGTTGGCAGGATTGTTTGACATAGATGTGGAGTCACATGTCAATATAAAATTGTCTTCACACTCATATTTGAATGAACACATACACACAGAAGTTGTTCACTGTGAGATTAGAACTCTAAACTATCTAGCTATAAAAGTTAAATGACACAGTAGTTAATGCCAACAGAGATGTCTGAGTGCAATATTGTCACAGTGCACTTTATGAGGGCCGCATCATCATAGTATTTTGAAAGAAGATATTTGAAGGAGTGACTGATATGGCTGTAGAATCACATGCTGTTCTATAATTACTTCTAGATTGATACTTGAATGAACATACATTATGCACACCAGTTGGTTGCAGTGAGATTAGAACCCCTACCTACTTAGTTACACAAGCTATAGAATGCAGTACTTAATGATAGTGCTACAGCACAAGTCTGATCCACATGTTGTCAGAGAATACTTGCAGCAGATGACATCAACAGTGTGTGGTGAGAAGAAGATGTTGATAGGAGTGTCTCACATGCTGCTCAAAATTGTCTCCACAATGACAGTTGACTACAGTAAGATTAGAACCACTACCTACTTACATAAACTGAAGAACAAAGTACTTAACGCTAGTGCCACAGCACAGTTCTAACTTATGTGTTGTCAAAGAATACTTTCTAGCAGATGACATCATCAGTGCATGATGAGAAGAAGATGTTGATAGGAGTGTTTCACATGCTGCTCAAAAATTGCTTCCATAATGATAGTTGGTTGAAAACAGACACACACACACACACACACACACACACACACACACACACACACACACACACACACACACACACACACACACACACACACACACACACACGTTGACTGCAGTGAGATTAGATCTCCTACCTACCTAAAGAACACTAGGCTCACAGGAAAAGTCTGACTTTTTTGTTGTCAAAGAATACTTTATAGCAGATGACATTGTAATGATACGGGCAAGTGCCAGCATAGCCAGCTGGAGTTCTATAAAGAATGATATGTCCTTTGAATATCAAACTGATTTATACAAGATGCTTGTGTTACAAATGTATTAAAACTGTATGTCATTTGTATATCAAACTGATTTGTACAAATGTTTGTGATGAAAATGTACAGGTAAGGTTTTCTTGTGTTAAAATATATCAACAGTTCACCCTGCTGAAATGAAAATAAATGTGCATGCATTATTGCAACTGAATTAAATGTATATGTTTTAATAGAGGGCAATGAGGCAACAAAGGTTAACTTTAAGAAAAGTAATTGAGAATGTAAGCAATCTGGTAAACAATTAAAAGGCAAACCACAGTGCTGAATAGGACAGGAGATGCTGGGTCTAGGAAAGAGCCTTTGTCCATTAGCTCAGTGAAAAGAGGGGAGACCCCAGGCACTGCCATAAACATTTGGATGTGTATTGAGGCCATCTGTGCAAAATTCCTGTTTCAGCTTCAAAGGTGAATACTGTGAAAATATAGTGTCAGATGACCAGGGGAGGGCATTCTGCTAGCCCTCTTGGAAATTAAATATTAGATATTAAAAAGAGAAATCTCAGAGTATTGTGTATTCTGTTTGGGAAGCCTAACTAGAAAGACCCTCACCCACAGCATTTTGCCTTATGGGAGTAAGGAACTTAACTAGGAACAGTAACAGTAACATTCTCTTAGATTCAGTCAGGAGTATAGTGAAGCCTAGTTTAGAGAGTGTTTTTCTTTATTGGTATGAGTATGTCCATCAGTGTTAATTTCAATATTTTCTCTGATCTGAACTTTGTGGTTTACTCTAAATATATTCAGGATTTTCATGCTCTTTTATTATTTATTATTAAATATAACCTTTGATAGTAGTTATTTTTATTTGTGACATTGTGTGGGCCACTCCAGAAGGCCTAGTCATCTTGGTGAACTACTACTATTTGTATTAGTATTAATATTACACAGTATAATCGGACACCTATTGTTAAGGGACCTAAGAGTAGCTGATTGGGGTGTGTCTGGTGGTGGTGATAACTACCTTAGAACTTATACTTATGGTCTGGGCTGAAGGGGGCACAGCTAGTAAACGTGTGCCAGCCTTTCTCAGGTGTGTGTGTGTGTGTGTGTGAGTGTGTGTGTGTGTGTGTGTGTGTGTGTGTGTGTGTGTGTGTGTGTGTGTGTGTGTGTGTGTGTGTGTGTGTGTGTGTCTGTGTGTGTAAATCAAATCTCACAGTGTGTGTCAGCTACTTGGGTCCAGGGACACAACACACTGGGCTTACAGAGAGAGTGCTTAAGGATTTAGCTTGGACACTCAGATGAGGAACTAACCCTACAGCTGTACCAGCAGGAAGTCTTTTTTGAGGACCTGGAGGGAGACAGATATAGAGACATCCAGACCCTGGGCTGAGTGTGTTCCCTGTGTGCTCTTAAGGGAATTGTACTTGTATTCCAAGTGCACATCCCTGTCCAGTGTCAGTGGTGAGGTTCAGGGCCCTTGATTACTTGACTAGTATGGGGATGACACATATTGGTGGACATCACATATTGGTAGCAGTGGTGGGCATCACATATTGGTTGGCAGTGGTGGGACCATTGCATTCTCGCGCATTTGTGAGCAGCGGTGTGGATATTGAATTTCTGTAGCCTGTAAGCAGTGTCACTAAAGAAAGGTGCACTCTGAGCAGCCACATGGTAAACATTCAGAGTCTCATATCACAATAGGTTTATTTATTTATTTTTTGTTAGCTTAGGGAGATCAGTCAAGGATCAGCAGAGGATAATGGCAAGCTGACAAGGAACCATTTGGCTGAAATGTGCCAATCCAAAGGACTGCAGCATGCCAACGTGACTAAAGTGAAAATTATTGCAGCCTTAATCACAGCTGCATCACAGACCAGCAACCAGGAAGACAACCAGACTGGCATTGGGGATGTACAGCTCTCAGAAACTGGACAGTTCAACTTTTCCTCAGCGGACTTAAAATCTATCTGGAGTTAAATGACTTGAACTGGAATTCAAACACATGGAATTAGAATCAGCAGAGAAACTGCAGCATTTGAAGGTCGAAGTAGAATCAGCAGAGAGACTGCTGTCTTTGGATGCCTTAGAAATGAGAAACATGGAAAGGAAATGCTGACTCTACACAAGGGTCATGGAGGGAATGGGAAGGGAGTAACCATACCCTAGAATCAATAAAAGTCATTAAACTTCTGCCTTGGTACCAAGAAGGTGATAATTTTGATTTGAGTTTTATTCATATATTTGAAAGAGTATGCACATAGTATAATCACCAAGGGCTCTGGGTACAGTTCCTCACCCCCTTGCTCAATGGTAAAGCTGCAACTGTTGTTTCTAAAATGTCTGACACTGATTGTGTAGATTATGATAAAGTGAAGCACTGTCTATTACAATGTTTTAAGTTAACACCTGAAGCTTACAGTACAAAGTTCTGTAAGCATAGACACAAGGCAAACAAAAGTGCATTTAATTATATTGCTGAACTAAGCATTTATTTTCATAGGTGGGTGAGTGGGTGTCAGGTCACCACTTTTCAAGGGCTGGAAGACCTTTTGGTAAAAGAACAACCCCTTAGCACTTTGCCTGATGACATGAGGATCTGGTTAATAGACAGAGAATGCAACGCTGCAGATGAGTTGCAGAAAAAAGAGATCTATACCTAGCAAGCAGAACATCACTGTACAGGAAAGTGATACCCAGTGCTGTGCATGGATAAAAGGGAACCCATGGTGGGCAGCCTAAACCATCCCAACAGAGTCCACTAGTAAAAGGGGAAGACACACACACACACACACACACACACACACACACACACACACACACACACACACACACCACACACACACACACACACACACACACACACACACACATACACACACACACACACACACACACACACACACACACACACACACACACACACACACACACACAATAAGTATAAGTTCTATTAATCTATTAAACACTAGTTCAGGTACATGGCCAGGATCAAGGGCTAAATGTTTTAAATGTAAACAGTGAGGCCATGTATCATATAGATGTCCATGGAGGCAAGGTGGGGAACAAATGGTGGGATACCCAGCACGTGGGAATAACAGAATGACAATGGTAAGTTGTTTGTAGACAACAGGGGTACTAAACTACCAGCAGAGTTTATATCCAATCTTGGCGGATGGAAAACAGGTCACAGCCAAGATAGACACAACTTTTGATATAACCATTGTGAAGCCTGCAGTGGTTAAAGAGGATCAGCACTTGCTTGGGCAGTCTACTCCAGTCAGAGCTTTAGGAAGGATACCAGTTCAAATGCCTTTGGCCATGGTTCACCTTGACTGGGATGGTGGAAAAGGAAGCAAGCAATTAGGTGTGTATGAGGATATCCTTGCAGATGTCTTGATAGGGAATGGTTTTGATAATAACTTGTGTGCATGCAGTGACATACAGTAAGGCATGGAAACAGGCATGTGGGTCTGATAGCCTGGGGGAGACCTGGCAGACCACACACCTGATGCCAGGACTGGTGATCTGGCTACATTAGGAGGGAGCTACCCTGTAGCAGTGAGACTGAAGGTGAGCCACAACTTCTAGTAGGTACTGATGTTCCCTTGGACAGAGTGACTGCAAGGGCAGAAGTGAATAGTAGTACCCAGGCTGACAGTGAGGCATTACTGTCAGAGGATACCAGACGTCCTGTGGAAAGGGGCCTGGGAAGAGTTACAAAGAGAGCTGAGAAAGGCTCATCTCTCAGACCCTACATTACAAGGTTTGAGGGAGGTAACTAGGGAGGCACCTGATTCTCAAGGAAAAGGGGGATTCTGTATACTGGAACAAAGATTTATTGTGTTGACAGTGGACCCCTGAGGGAGGGCTAGAAGGTGAGGTAATACAGCAGTTGGTAGTGCCAGAGACTACCATCTGGCAATTCTAGCCATAGCCCATGACATTTCTTTTGCAGGTCATATGGGCATAAAGCATATGAAGAGACATATTATGCAGAACTTTTATTGGCCTGAGATTTCCAGGGATGTAACAGGGTACTGCAGGACCTGTGAACAGTGCCAAAAAGTAGACAAGGCAGGAAACAATTTCAAAGCTCCTTTGATGCCTTTGCCTGTGACTGTGGATCCATTTCAGATGGTAGCTATGGATATTGTGGGGCCTCTGATTACCCCAATTTCCACAGAGAAGAAGTGTATTCTAGAGGTACTAGATTATGTCACTAGATACTATACCCTGAGGCAGTGGCTCTGTCCTTTACCAAGGCAGAGAAGGTGGCAAATACTTTGCTAGAGATTTTCAGAAGGGTAGGTTTCCCCAAGAGAAATACTGACTGACAGAGGTGCCAATTTCATGTCAGATCTGCTGGCTTGTCTGTGGAAGAACTGCTGGGTGAAGCACCTAAAGACAACCTCCTAAAACCCCAAGACTAATGGTCTTGAGGAGAAGTTAAACTGTGCTAGAGGCCATGCTACTGTCATTTGCAGATGAGTTTAAGAGATTGGGACAAATATTTGCCCCATCTTTCATTTGCATACAGGGAGATGTCCCAGGAATCCACAGGATTTGCATCATTTGAGTAGCTGTATGGGCATAGGGTGAGGGAAATTCTAGATTTGATTTGTGATGAGTGGGAGGGTGAGAGTGAATCCTACAAGGAGTCTGTTGTAGCATATGTCCTTAACCTCAGGACAAGGCTTAGGGACCTCATGGCCCTTGCCAAGGAGAACCTAGCAAGACCCAAACAGCAGAAAAAGGTCTGGCATGATAGGAATGCTCAAGTCAGGGAGTATGCTGTGGGGCAGCAGGTGACAGTTCTCATTCCTGTCAGACATGATAAACTGCAGGCAAATTGGGAGGGACCCATCAAAGTGTCAAGGAAGGTTAGTGATGTTATCAACATGATGGAACTGTTAGGCAGGAGGCACAGGCACAAATTATACCATGCAAACATGATGAAGCATTACCATGACAGGGAGGCCCTTATGCTGAGTATTTGCAGTGGATGACAGCAGGAGTCTGAGGAGGATCTGGTGACTGATCTCCTTTGTGAGGCTTGTACTGACACCTTAGTGGAAGGGGTAGCAATGTCCCAGTGGCTATCCATTAGCCAGGTTCAAGAAATCTGCACAGTGTTACAGGGGTTTGTGGACATGTTCACTGGGAAAGCAGGGTGCATATACCTGGTGCAGCACTGTGTGGATACAGGGCCCCAAAGACCTATCAAGTGGGCCTCTTACAGGTTGCCTAAGTAAGTCAGACAGACTCTGAGGGAGGATATACAGGAGATGTTGGAACTGGGAGTAATCCAGAAGTCTCACCATCCTTGGGCCTCCCCAGTGATGCCTGTACCAAATAAGGATGGCAGCACCAGGTTCTGTGTGCACTACAGGAAACTAAATAGTCACACAGAGTCAGATGCTTACCCCATGCCTAGGACAGATGAAGCCTTAGACCAGCTGGGAGGGGCTAAGTATCTGACTACTACTGATCTTACCAAGGGCTACTGGCAGGTGCCATTGACTTCTAATGCTAGAGAAAGTTTAGCTTTTGTAACTCCTTTCGGCTTGTATGAGTTCACAAAGATGCCCTTTGGGATGAAAAATGCCACAGTGGCTTTCCATAGGTTGGTAGATCATAACCTAACAGGAGCAGAAGATTATGCCTTGCTTACCTGGATGATATTGCCATCTACAGTCATTCCTGGCAAGAGCACCTTCAGCATGTGAGGGAGGTGCTGGCTCTCTGCAGAGGCAGGGTTTACCATTAAGGCCAGTAAGTGTCAGGTGGGTATGGCAGAGGTCTCCGACCTGGGACATAGAGTGGGGAGTGGTAAGATCAGGCCAGAACCTGCCAAAGTGGAAGCCATTCAGGCACGGCCTGCCCCTGTTACCAAAAAGCAGATGAGGGTATTCTTAGAAACAGTGGGGTACTATAGAAGGTTTGTCCCCAGTTATAGTACCATAGCTGCTCCTCTCACAGACCTGACAAGGGAAAAAAGGCCAGATAAGGTAGTGTATACCCCAGCATGTGAGCAGACATTCCAGAAGCTTAAAGGAGCTTTGAGGAGGACCCTCTATGTTAGCTAGTTCCGACTACAGCAAATAATTTGTTTTGCAATTGGATGCTTCAAACCATTGGGTGGGGGCTGTACTTAGCCAGATTAATCAGAGGGAGAAGAGCATCCAGTGGTATATCTCAACCATAGACTCCAATCCAGGGAGGAATGTTAAGCAGCTATAGAAAAGGAATATCTAGCCATAGTATGGGCACTGAAGAAAGTTCAGCCTTATCTGTATGGACGGAAATTCACTGTACTTACAGACCACAATCCCTTAATATAAGTACATAGAGCCAGCCAGCAAAATGCAATGTTATTAAGGTGGAGCTTAGGATTGCAGGCATATGACATGAAAATACAACACCATAGTGGGTTCAGCAATGCTAGTGCAGATGGGCTCTCACAATAGGGCTTATTTATATTGAGCCATGTTTCTCAAGGGTCACTTGAAAAACTAGCTTGAGTCTTCAGGGGGGGGGGGGTGTGATGATATGGAAAGTGTCAGCAGTGCCAGCTGGAGTTTTGTAAAAAATCATATATCCTTTGAATATCAAACTGATTTAAACAAGATGCTTGTGTTACAAATGTATTAGAACTGTATGTCATTTGTATATCAAACTGATTTGTACAGATGTTTGTGATGAAAATGTATTGGTGAGGTTTACTTGTGTTAAAATGTATCAACCGTGCACCCTGCTGAAATAAAAAGAAATGTGCATGTGTTATTGCAACTCAAATTAAATGTATATGTTTTAATAGTGATACTGGGACAGCAAAGGATAACTTTAAGAAAAATAAGGAAAATGCAAATGAGCTGTTAAACCTTTAAAAAGTACCCCACAGTGCCGAATAGGACCAGTGATGCTAGGTCTGGGAAACAGCCTTTGTTCATGAGCTCAGTGAAAAGAGGGAAGGCCCCAGGCACTGCCATAAACATTTGGATGTGTATTGTGACCGTCTATGCTAAATTCCTGTCTCAACTTCAAAGGAGAATACTGTAAGAACCTAGAGTCAGGTGATCAGATGAGGTCATTCTGCCAGCTCTCTTGGGAATTATATTTTAGATATTAAAAAGAGAAATCTCAGAGTATTGAGTATTCTGTTTGAAAAGCCTGACTAGAAAGACCCTCACTCACAGTATCTTTCCTTGCAGTACTAACTTACTTAAGTAAGGAACAGTAAAATTCTCTTAGATTCAGTCAGGAATATAGTGAAGCCTAGTTTAGAAAGTGTTTTTCTTTATTTTTATGAGTCTGTCCATCAATGTTAATTTCAGTATTTCTTTGATTTGAACTCTGTGGTTTACTGTAAATATAGTCAGTATTTTCATGCTCTTTTATAATTTATTATTAAATATATTTAAAATTGTCATTGTGGCTGGTCCATGTAGAAAGTATCTAATCTTTGAGAGTACTTACATTAATTTGGTGACACCCTTTGTTAATGGCCTTAGAGTAGCTGATTGGGGTGTGCAGTGATAACTACCTTAGAGTCTGAGCAGAAGGTGGCACAGCTAGTAAACCTGTGCCAGCCTTTCCCAGGTGTGCATGTGTGTGTGTGTGTGTGTGTGTGTGTGTGTGTGTGTGTGTGTGTGTGTGTGTGTGTGTGTGTGTGTGTGTGCGCATGTGTGTGTGTGAGTAAATCAAATCTCACAGTGTGTACATGCCAGCTACTTGGGGCAGGGACATGGAGTGCTGGTTTTACAGAGAGGGTGCTGGAGTACTTGGCTTGGACACTCGGATGAAGAACTAACCCTACAGCTGTACCAGTGAGGACAGTTATTGGAGACCTGGAGGGAGACAGATATAGACACATCCAGACCCCAGGTTGAGTGTGTTCCCTGTGTGCTCTTAAGGGAAATTCCACTTGATACAGAGAGTTCTACATCTGGAAATACTGAGTGCATCCACTTTTATTCTAAGTGCATGTCCTTCTCCATTGTTAGTGTTGAAGATTCAGACTTCTTGATTATTGGTCCAATGTGGGGACAACACATATTGGTGGTCATCATATATTGATAGCAGTGGCGGGCATCGCAGACATCATCAGTGCATGGTGAGAAAATGTTGGTAGGAGTGTCTTACATGTTGCTCAAAAATTATCTGCAGAATAGCAGTTGACTGAACACACACACACACACACACACACACACACACACACACACACACACACACACACATTGACTGCAGGAAGATTAGAACTCTTACCTAGTTACACAATACTTAATGCTAGTGGCACAGCACAATTCTAACATTTATATTGTCAGAGAACACTTTATAGGAAATGACATCATCAGTATATGGTGAGAAGATGTTAGCAGGAGTGTCTCACATGCTGCTCAAAAATTGCCTCCAGAATAAGAGCTGACAGAACACACACATAAGTTGATTACAGTAAAATTTGAACTCCTACTTACCTAGTTACACAAGCTAGAGTACTCGGTGCTAGCATCACAGCACAAGTCTGATGTTTTATTGTCAGAAAACAATTTATAGCAGATGACATCATCAGTGTATAGTGAGAAGAAGATTTGGTAGGAGTGTCTCACATGCTGCTCAAACATTGTTTGCAGAATGAGAGTTGACTGCAATGAGATTAGACCTCCTACCTACCTAGTTACACAAGTTAGAAAACACAGTACTCAATGCTAGTGTCACTGCACTAATCTGCCTTTTATATTGTTAGAGAACACTTTACAGCAGAAGACACTATCAGTGTATGGTAAGAAGATGCTGGGAAGGCTGTATGTGTAGTCATGTATCACTGTAAGATTTTGTTCTTAGTATGTTATTTACATAACACACTGATACACACGACACACACACACACACACACACACACACACACACACACACACACACACACACACACACACACACACAGACACACACACACACACACACACACACACACACACACACACACACACACACACACACACACACACACACACACACACACACACACACACACACACACACATATTTTGGAAACAGCAGTACTGCAAGTGTTGTGGTATCTGTGTTCATATTATGATGAACTGATGTCCATAACACTAGATTTTTCTGACAATATCAATGTGATTTAATCAGTGATGATCAATGTCCAGTGTCAGTATAAACCCATAATAAGTGTAACAATGCAGTTGTGCTTTTAATTTCTATAGTGTATTTGACAGTGGCTCAAGTACTGATCTTTCATTTGCAAGTACATTGTTGCAGGGGACACATGAGTCTGAGTAAGTATGTCTTCAGTGAAAAACACATATTTTACATCCTTTTGTCTTTGTGAATGCCTTTTAATGTGATGGAGTATAACTGGACAATAACTATAGCAAGACATGCCAAAACCTGCTTATATAGTGCATCGCCGAGAAACTGATTTGTGTGAATGATGGCAAAGAGTTAGTGCATGCAAGATTCCCATTTCATGACTACAACTAGAACTTGTAAAGTAGTTAGGAAGATATGTTATGGGAGAACCAACTGACAGTTGCTATGCTGTTCATACTGTAGTCTATATAGGAAATGTTGTATCATATATTTTATTACATTAAGAATTTTTGCTATTGCCTGCCCTGTTTGTGCAGAGTTAAGTGATAAGCAAACATGTCTCTCTACTTAAATGGAAAAAAAATAGTAATATTTAAATTGGTTTGCTTTGTTCCATGCAAACAGGCTAAGTGGTTTATGTGCTGTCATCAACACTCTGGACAGCACTGAGTGTAAAAAATATACCTGCTGTTTAGCTTCCTTGTGGCTCTATGTGTAAAAGCAGTGAGTTCCTAATAAGTCCACAGAGGAAACATGGTTCAAAACCAGATTTTTTCCCTCTATTTTTTTTTTTTTGGTTACACATGGTGTCAAAATGGCATTGTCTATGTAAATGTGATCATGATTGCAAATGTGTCAAACAGTGACTACAGTAAAGTATACATCATCCAAAATTTTTGTCATTAATGCCTGCCTCTGTACAGTTGTAAAACTATTAGCTGCTTTGCAAGCATCACTGTAAATCACGATGCAATTATGTATACAGCTTTCTAGAAATGACAAGGGGTGGTACATCTTTTGAAATGATTATTAAGATTCAGCAGATATTTTATTTGTATAAGGCCATATATCCTGAAAAGTGTGTGCAGTATGCTTTGTCACAAATTTCAGCCATCATTACCTGAACATGTCACAAACAGAATCCTACAGATGATTTTAAAACATTCGACAGTACATGAGCACTGATAAACTATTGAATTAAGATAACATGATAGTATTATATATCAACACAGTCAAGTCAATCTGTAGATGCCATCCATCAACCTAATAGATACACATACATAAAGAAGAGTTGGACTGATGGGATGAATACAAGGAGAGATGAGCATACACCTATCAGTGTTTTGTTTAATGGCACATTAATAGACATTTTTTTTGGTCTGTTGTCATTAACATTACATGCTGTGCAGCATGAAGTGAATGACATAAGGGTAGAGAAGGCTTAGGAGAAGGACAACAGGCTTATGACAAGCAGAACAAGGTTAGATAAATATGTAACATCAGTGGGGATGGATGTCACTTCAGATACTCATTTTTGGGTAGTAATCAATATATCTCCAGAAGAAATCATAACAAATTTTAATATGTGTGTGATTAAATATACCATACACATATAGCATCACACTAAAAAATAATGAGAGATGCATCTGGAACCCAACCCTTGAACCTGTTGTCAAAAAAAAAAAAAAAAAACTTCAGTTAAATGATTTATGTCAACACTCCACACAGGAATTTGCATTTTGTCGCATTCAGAAGTTTAAATAACTGTTGGAGTAAATGTTTCAAAGTACTGCCTTTACTCTGCTTAAACACTGTGTCCCTTTAGTGCAAAATGTTTAAGCAGCATTGCGAGGTGATAACCAGACTAGTGTGGTTAATGTCAAAGCCTCACCAGGTGGCCACCTCAGCCATCTAGACAGGTTGCGACTTGGAATGCACAAAAGACCCCACATCAAGCAATCTCCCAAGGAACTGAGGAAGGGGACAGTGTTGACAGTTCTGAGGGTGAGGAATAGATTCCCAGTGTTCCCATTCTTAACAGGCATGTGATGCAGATGTCTCCTACCTGTCCTATTTCATGGGGTCCCCCAAACATTTGTGTCCGTCACCATCCCTGTGTCTGTCTTTATTGCCCTGTTTGTCTGGACATGCTTCCTCATTTTTCCTACTTACCTGATCCTGACATTCCTATGTCATTTCCCCAACATTCCTCTCTTTTTGAAATGTAAAGGCAGTACTTTGAAACCTTTACTCCAAAAGTTATTTAGACTGCCGAATGCAACAAAATGCAGATTCCTGTGTGGAGTGTTGAGATAAATCACCAGGTTTTGCCATAGGATATATATCACTACCACACAGTATTGAAGCATGATGTCAAACTCTGTGCAAATGCAGAGAATAAAAAGTGAAGGCTTTATTATGGGCCATTTCTGGCCATGTGTTTGGTGTGTGATTCGAAATTTTTACTAGATTAAAGGTGTAAATGGAGTAGATATGAAAGTGGTGAAATGGGGAGCAAGGAGGGGAAGAACAGCCTCTGCTGTGTGGCAAACTCAGTGGATTGGATGAATGACACAATGGAACAGGCAGTGTTTGTGATGGAACATCTGCTGGGAGGGGGACAGCATCCATGGGTCTGTAGGTCAGCAACATCATCTGCTGTTAGGCAACATGGCTGTGCCCAATCCCGCTCCAGTAGTGGCACTATTTCCACTGCTCCATCAGTGGTTGAGGTGTCCACACCCAGACATGTTAGGCCATGGTGTCATGGACTTGGGAGTAGTCATGAGAACTCATCCAGCAGACATCGCTCATGTTCAGGTTGCACCAGCACACCTGACTGTGAGCATGGACATGCCAGTGCAATTCCTGGAAGAGCCAGTTCTCATGGTCAAGGGCAATGATGATGAACTGATAAGTCTACAATGCATGGCTCATGCCTGTCTGACATGCCAGAATGTAGAGGTAGCACAGAGCTTGGCTGTGTTCATGCAGACTCTCACACAAACATTTCACATTAAGTGCTCATACAGACACACACATACATAACAGGTACACAAAGCATTCTTGAGGCTTGCAGGTCATTCTGTTTCAGTGGCCATTTGATAATTATCTATATTTCTATCTGTCTCTCTTTCTTACTCACAGACACACTACATTTGTGTCAGCCTTGGTCTCCTGCCCCCCCAAACCCCACCCTGTGCAAATGATGATACCTGTGCCATCTTCTTGTTTCTTTTTTTGATTCAGGAATACATATGTATTTTACCTGATGCACAGGGTATATAGCTAAGTGAGTGCTTAGTATGTTTATTGGTGATGCTATTTTGAAATTTTTACTGATTTATTATAGCCTTTTTACGATTGTGATTACTACCTTGAAATTGTTAATACATCAGTGAGGCTTATTGCTCCACTTGTGAGAATATAGGAGTAATTAGACTTTGGATTGCTTTTACTATTATGGGTACTTTAAGTGCATGAGGAATGTTATCTGATAAATAGCAGAAATGTATCCACAAAAGTCAGTCCTGTCACATATTGATGTCATTGCTGGAAAACTCACACACATTCTACTTATGTACATTATCAAGTAACAGTATACAATTATTTGCCATTCAATCAAGTTCTTACCCATTTATTTACATGTTCCAGGTTTAAGACTTACCTTGATATTCCTGCAGTTTACAACTGTTGTAATTTGGGGATAACACTGTCTGTTGCTAGGGGTACACAGCCATTACATGGGTAAGTAAAGGTTGTGAGCATTGCCTGGCATCAATTTTACTGCATATATGTGTACAAGATGAAAGTTGTACTCCTTCAGTGGTTCGCATGTGTGCTATGAGTTGCCTCTTGGCTAGAGTGAGGGCATGTTGTGCAGGCATATGTCCACCTACACCCACAGCAGCTGGTGGTTCCCCCTCTTAGTCCTCATCTGTATGTGGCTACGGTGACCTTGCCAGTGGTGGTGGAATGTATGCCCCTTCACTTTGGTGTTCCTATTGCAGCTGTTTTCTCAGGATAATATTGTGGAGGACAGCACATACAGTGATAATTCCGGCACAAGTACTGGAATCATACTACAGGGCACTCCTGATGTATCTAGGCCCAAAACCTTGACTAAGAAGCCCAAACACATGTTCTATGATATTTCTTGTTTGAGCTTGTGCCTCATTATAGTGCTCCTCCATGGGTGTGTGTGCATTTCTGATGGGCATCATCAGCCATGGTTAGAGTGCATCCCCTGCATCCCCAATAAATGGCCATGTGGGATATCCCCCCAGGTACACCTCTGGTAGAGCTGTGAGTTGTGTCAGATATGGGAGTCATGGTAACTGCTGGGCTTACCAGCACACACGTTCATGATGATTAGCTTAGCATTACACACAACCTGTCAGTTAATGGAGTGGAAGTCATTTATATTTATGTGGACCCTTCCCTGTTCCCCAGGTGGTACTTAGATCTCAATGTGCTTGCAGTCTATGACACCCAAGACTTCATGGAAGTGTGCTATGGGGTAGAAATCCTGCATAATTGTAGCTCTATCCTCACGTGTATGGGGAAATATGTGTAGTCACTGGCATGCTGTAGCATAGTATTCAGGAACTGATGTTGGATCCTGGATGCTGATGCCTGTAACACCCCTAGTATGGCCCCTGTTGGTCTCTGGTAGATTCTTTTAGATAAAATTCTAACTGCTACACATACCTTGGTCTCCATAGGTATTGGTTCCTCTTGGTTTGCCTTGCTCTCAGTTGAGGATGACAGAGATTGCAGAGTTCCTGCAGTGTGTGTCTATCCACCCTGTAGTGCTCTAGTATTTTCACCTCATGCAGACCATGAAAAATTAAAACGGGTCTTAACACCTTTCTCCTTCTTTACTGAGGTCTATCAGCAACAGCTGTAGCACAGACTTGAGCCTGCTGTACATACATGTGCAGAAGAACAGCTGGAGCCCCTAACATTCTATCCCTCTAGTCTATTTTCAGCAGAAGTCTGATGTTTTATTGTCAGAAAACAATTTATAGCAGATGACATCATCAGTGTATAATGAGAAGAATTCCAATATGTTTTGGCATTCAATGCAAAAGGGTACACTAACTCTACATGATTGCTTTATAGCTTGTTGAATAGCTTAGCCATCTCTGTTTGGATAATTAGTATACAATTCAGCTGCTTATGCCGTAATTAGCATGCCATGATGTTTAGTGTATTAGTGCAGCTCTACACTTCAGGTTTAGCCATTTAATGAATACAAATCAGAGCACAATCATGTGTGCATTGCACCATAATGCACACACAGTTTTAGGGAGTCAAGTAGGTTTTATTGAATGATGCCCTATATTTTTAAAAATTAACACTACCCTGTGTGTACATAATTCTGTCTTACTGTGAAATGCTTGATTATTACAGAATGTCACTAGAGTTTCAGTTCTGCAACTGCCAGTTTTATCATATATTCATATGTTCTAAAGCAGGATCAGTTGTTGTTGTGCCAAGATGCCTTTTCCAGCTTTATGGTTTACTGGTATTGTATGTTACCCATGTGACTATATCTCATGTTTGCCCTAACCATGAAGACAGAAAAACATGTCAATCTTTTGCTGTCTTGTTTGTTTTCACTGGACTGTGTACACCAATAAATGGAGACAGATTATTTAACAATTGCATGAAGTGTAGCAATCATGTTGGCATCACACAGCACCAACAACATAATAGTGAGCTACATGATATTCATTAAGTAGCTCTACACAACCTGTAGCAACAGACAGAGAGAAATAACAGAATATGCTAATAAAAGCATAAAGAGCCAAAGTATATGCTAATTAACCAATCCAATATGGTGGAGCTATTCATGAAGCAATAAAGCAATCATGTACATTTAGTGTAGTCTTTTGGTAAGTACACCAAAACTCTTTGGAATACAGCATGATTACACTTAGAAAAACAACATGTTAGAGTTGCTGCTACTATTATTATTATGCTGTATCTACAACAGGCTTTAAATCAGGGCACTGCTGTTGCTGCTGTTAAATCTCAGGCAAGAATAAGAAGGGTGCTTGGATCCCCTTTTGAATTATCATGGGCTGCATGAAACAGAAACTGTTGAAAGATGCAGGGTAGACATGGAAACACTGGAGGAAATGTGGAACATCTGCATCCCCCACCTCAGGCCACTGGGAAATTGTGGATAAACCATCCCATTGGAAACAAAAGTATGTCTAGCATTATGTATGCTATCTACTGGTACTTTCCAGAAACTCACATGGGATATATTAGGGGTATCACAGGCATCAGCCTCAAGAATATTACATTTGTTTTTAAATGCAATTCTACAACACTAAAAGGGAGCATATTTGTTTCCCCACAAACACCACAAGATAAAGAAGAAGAGATCAAGAACTATGCAGGAATTCTATATAGTAGCACACTTCCCTGAACTTCTGGGGGCTATAGATCACACACACATAGAAGTAAATGCCCCACCAGGGAAACAGGGAAAGAGGTACATCAACGCAAAATGTTTCTAGTTTATAAACTGTCAGGTTGTCTGTAATGCCAAAGAATCATCTACAATATTTGTGCAGGTGATTCAGGCTTTCCCCACAACTCACACATGTGGTACACCTGTGAGCTGTACAGCAGGTTTGATAGGAGGTGACATTCCCCAAGGGCATCTAGTCGGTGTGCATGTTATGCACTGCTAGAACCCTGGTTCATGACACCCATGAGAAATCCACACAACCCCACTGAGCAAGGATACAATTAGACCCATTATCAAATTAGGAATATCATAGAATGTGTGTTTGGTTTGCTTAAATCAATGTTCTATTGTATAGACACATCAGGAGGTGAACTGCAGTGCAACTGGGTACCTATGCCAAAATACTTACAGTTTGTGCCATATTACATAATATAATACTCAGGAAACAGCTTGAACAAGGACAAAAAGGGGCAGGACCACAGTTACGGCCAACGGCAGCAGGTACAGATTAGGAGTCTGAGGGAGAACCATCAGCTGGACATGCTTCTGGAAGATGGATGCATTCACAGTATACCATGGCTCTGTCTAAGAGGCAAAGGATAACACACATAATCACTACTTAGGTCAAAGCCTAAGATCCTAAGTGCATGTATATAGGAAACCTGATACCTATCAGACTCCACAAGCTTTACTTATGCATGTAATGGCTGTGTTCTGATAGCATCAGACATGAAAACCCCCAAGGAAACAATTGTTACCTGTAGTAATGACAAGGTATGTGTGGAACCTGTAAAGGGAAAAAAATGTTATATAACTGACTAAACTCGTACAGAAATATGTATATGTCCCTAAGCAGGGCCTTTTGTCTGACATGTGCAGTTATGTCAGCAATATCCCCTCTGTAAGATGTTTGCAACATACAGTTACATTTTAGGAACCATAGTATGCATTTGACCACCAAATATAAAACATGGAACATGTCAATTATACCCTCATTTGCACAATTATACCAAGAAGCAAGACTGAAGTACTTAATGCTTCAAGTGCTGTAATGACAATACTGACTGAAATATGATGCAGTTCAACATTCACAAATAAGTAGGAAGTGGAACAAGAAATCAACAACCATAAGTCTGCAATACATATTAATAAACCCAGTCTTGTGCATAAGCAAGCATTAGCCATCCATTGTGTTCATCAGACTAATATACAACCCTATGTCACAAAGACATGTGCAAAGGGCAGGGCACAGTCATCATCATTTGCACAAGGTGGGGTGGGTGGTAGGAGGCAAGGTTGACACCAAAGAAGTGAGTGCGTGCAAGTAACAAACACATGCATATATCAGAGTATACAGTGTTCAGAGCCAGTAACAACAGATGTATAGCAGTCAGCAGCACTGTTTAGATAGTTTGCATGTGTGTAAAGTGATAATAGGCAAGTGAATTTTTCTTTTTAATGTGTTTGTGTGTCTGCATGAATACAATCAAACACTGTGTTAGCACTACATCATTGCATCACCTCTGACCACGAGAACCACCTTTGCCATGATTTGCACTGCTATGTCCATAGCCTTTGCTAGAAATCGGGTTGCTACCTCAATGTGAATGATGTCTGCTGGATAAGCTCTCATCAGGAATATATCCAGAACCAAAACCCCATGGCCTACCATGTATGTGTGGACACTACAATCTCTGATGGAGAAGTGGATGTAGTGTCACTGCTGAAGCAGGATCTTGCATCATCACATCTGCTAACTCAAGGAGATGTAGCAACTCTCGAGCCACATCGATGTCTACCCTCCCCCAACAGACATTCTATCACAGTAACTGCATGATCCAGTGTGTCATTCATCCTGTCTAAGAAGTTTCCCACATGGTTCAGGGAGTCACTCACATCAGAATGCATGACATTTAGTAGTTGCACTATCTCTTTTGAGGCTTGAGTGGAATGTGCCTGTGCCTCCTCTACAGCCCTACACATATGACTGGCAACATCTAATGACTTAACAGCTTCAGTAGGAAAGTGGACAGAAGTCCTCTTCTGAGCACCCCTACCAATCCTCCTATGTGGCATCACACCTTCATAATAGGTACGGGGAGAGGCAACTGGGTCTACATCTGGAGTAACCATGCTAACTTGATCAGCTGTGTCACACTCAGCCTGTCCAATATTTGAGGTCTCTGTGTCTTGGGTAAGTTGGCATACTGACCATGTCCAAAACATGGGCAGGGGATATGGAAGTCTCAACCTCAGTGTTAGACTCACTGTCTGCATCCCCAGACTGTGCCTGTTCATCACCAACATCATTAATAGAGGTTAGGATATGGTGACATCGGCCTATAGGAGTTCCACAGTGCCATTCTCAGGATCACTTATGATAACAAGTAATAAATGCAGCGAACAGAAAATTGGAGAATAAAATTGATCACATATTTTCCTTATAATAAAAGTATGTTAAACATATTAACAGATATTAAAGCTACAAAAGCTATACTGTCATATAGATATTAATCGACCTTATATAAACTATCAATAATAAACAAATGTGTGCTTACCATGTGCAAGTGGGCAGGCAGCATGCAACCCAGAAGTACCTATATGTAAGGAATGGAAAGGAAAGAAGTCTGCTAAGTATCACAATGCAGATGAAACAAGAACAAGAGAACATTACACTTCACAAGTGCAGATTTATAAAACTTTTTCATAAACAATTTAGTGAACAGTTGGCTGTCCCCCAAACCCAAAGCAAACTCCACTATTTTTGTATAACTGTATTCTGACTCACATGGCTTTCTTATATCAGACATATTTTATACATGCATATAAACATATAGCACTGACATTTGCTTCTTGCATACTCGAAAGGTCTGCTTGTGAGACTCTGGGTCTGTAGTCCACATCTGCACTGATGTCAGTAATTCTGATGGAACCCTCTAATGAACTATCTGGATCTCAGTTTTTGGTGATTTAGTATTAGGACCTCCCCCTCCCCTATAATCACCTCTTCTCCAGCAATTGCCATGGCCCTATGGTGGGCAGAGGTTATCATGTCAGTTGCCCAGTGTTTTATCTGGGATTATGGTCTCCCATGCCTTTTGACTGTATTAAGGCCATTGACCATCTCCTGCCATATCCTATTTCAGACATCTTGGTCAAGTCTACTTCTCCCTAACAAAATAACTTATGGCAACATAAGGCCTGGATAATAACATCATTTTTTTGCATCACTGTCTGGTGGCTTACGAGGTGCAAATGTCTTCTTGCGTGCCATAACCTTGTATAGGATGACACATGCATAAAAAATAAATATATAATATATAGGCTGTCTGTGATCTCAATTCTATAGGAATGCATTCATCCAACATGCACACAAACAATTTAAATATGTTAAATGATCACTATGACTACACACAAGTTAGCCCCCCAACACTTCCCAACCCCGACAAAAAAAGAAGTATATTTCAAATTCAGTTATCTTATGTTACTTCTGTAATGGAAAAGCAGCACAGCATTAAACTTTGAAATACATTGCTGCCTTAACAATAACAACTACAAATGCAACATTAGAAAAGTAACATCAGACTGTGATAACTGCAATATCCACTGCTGCTGATTTCAGTCCAGTAGAAATACACAAACAGAACAGATTTTTCTTTTCCTGCTAGCACAGATAAAAATGTTAGACCTTCCTACATACTTATAATACAATCATCTGCAACAGGGGTATAAACATTGCATAGAAAATTAAATAATACATTTGTCATGTAACATTCAGTAGTATAATTGTAGAAATGCAGATATGGCTGTGCAAAAGGAAGGGATAAAAGTAAATACATTTAAATTAATAAAAATGCTTTTCAATAGTCACTGCAGTTATGTTAAATTAAAAGCATTAGCTAAGAGATTGCAACATGCCATGACAATTCAGTACTACAGAATATAGATATATCTCCCAAAGTGATGTTTTGCTAGCATTAACAAGCTCTGTGTTTCATAACACTATTCCCAGTGTGATATAAAGGCATTACTTACACAATTACTTTTGTATAGTGCAGAGTCAACCCTGTGAGCACTGAGAGTATGGAAATGAGGTGTGACATCATTAGCATTCCTGAATTCCAAAAGCTGAACTAAGTGTAGGGTGTAGGGAATGTAAACATAGTATAAGAACCTACACGATTACATGCACACACCCTATTAATGGTAGAACAAGCATTGAAAAGTGTTCCCTATTAATGGTTTTGCAGGTGTCTATGATTACTCTGGCTGCAGAAATAATCAGTTTTCATAGCCCCCCCCCCCCATTTTATATATACCTACTAAGGGTGTGCCGGGGGAAAGACTTAAGAAAATGACCACAAGTACATTGAGTGATTTAGGAGACTGACAACGATATCCCTAATATGTAAATGCTGGCTTTAATGACCACAGTTACTGGCTCTTAGTAAGAAATGCTGTTCATATTAAAGGGAGTACTTTAAGCATTTTAAAGATAACATATGGCAAGAAAACAAAGATAGACTAGCTATTATGAAAACATAGATAATGAGAAGGGGCACCAGACAGAAAGAAAGGGATACCTCAGCAATGTTTGCAGTCTTTGTTTAATATCATGTGAGCACATGCCTATGCTAACTGTTTGCAATATCCTAGTCATCTACACATTCACTGTCAAATGTTAAAGGGCAGCTTTTTTAAATTGTTTCTGCATCACTTTCATTGTGACTTGATTCAATGTCACATTATCATTACATCTAAACTCTTTATCACATTGTTAATATATGGTTTAATCTGTGGCAACTCTGGGAAATAGTATGAAATGATTGCTTTCAATAGCCTTGTTTGAGGGGTCAAATCCAAACAGGCCCGTGTTGTAGCATAACACATTTTGTTGTACATGTAAAGTACTTGATCTACAATAATTGTTTAAGTTATATATTTTTCTTTTATCATTTATGTGCTGCTTGGCAGCAGGAAAGTCACTCTCATGGCTAAGGAAAAAAGTGAAACATTTAGTTTAGACTGCCATAGGTAGTGCAAACTTGCTGTGTGGCATTACACAGCTGTCAGCACAATAGATAGTACTCAAAGAAGAAAATACATCTGACTGGTATCTTTCTCTGTGCGCTGTGAGCTTATTAATAAAGATCTCTGATGCACAACTCAAATCCTTTTACATGATACTTTTACTGAGGTTTGTCTGAGTAGATATTTAATCACATTTTGTGATAACATTCTGTCATTGTTTAAAAATCAGTTGTTGCCAATTTTGCTAACAAAATGTGACTATTAGTCTGCCCACTTTCACATTATTTGCAATTAACTACAAGTCTGATAAACACAGGTTACATGTCTGATGTTGCAAAGAAATGTGAGAAGGAAGAACTGTTCACTTGCATGCATTTCTAGCTTTGGTCTTTGCTACATATACTCATGCATTGCATTTCCTATACTTTCTGTATTTTTCTCTTTCATAAAGTCCTCTTCTAATGTCTTTTCCATTTGCTTTTTTCTTGGAAGTCCTCAGAAAAGTGAAACATTTAGTTTAGGCTGTCCTAGTTAGCTTAACCACTCCTGGTGTGATTGAGTGGCCACCTGCAACAGGAAGAGTACTTACTTCAGCAAATGCACCTGACAGATGTCAAATTCTGTGGTACAATGTGTAACTGACTTGAATCAAGAGAAATAAGACACATGATGCTTTGTTCAAATCCTCTTTAGCGATCACTTTGCAGTTATTGAGAATAATTACTTTTCCATTTGTTTTCATTATAAGGTACATTTGCTTTCCACTTGGCAAATCACAAACAGGATTCACTACCTAAGGAAATAAAGTAATAAAAAATTAGTTTAGATTGTCTTATGTAACTCAAACACACCTGGTGTCATTGTGTGGTTCCAAGCAACAGGGAGAGTACTTACTTCAGTAAAAGCACCTGTCAGATGTCAGTTTCTGTGGTACAAGGTATAAGTGAAGTGAATCAAGAGAAATAAGACACATGAAACTATGTTTAGATCAATTTGCAATTACTCATAATATTCACTTTTCTATTTATTTTTAATTTAAGGTATATTTCCTCTCCACTTAGCAGCACTTAAACTGAGTTGATTACCTAAAGAAAACAGTGAAAATTTTAGTTTAGGCTGCCTTAGGTAGCTCAAACAAGTCTTGCAGGTGCACTTGCCTCAGCACTCTAGACAGCACTGAAAGGAGAAATTCCTTTTTTAACAGAACAAGCTCTTTGGCAAAAGGTGTAAGGCCAGTGACATTAAATAAATAATATAGCCTATTAAGGGTTCAACTCCAGCTATAAGAAGCATTTTAAAAAGGGTGTAAGAAGGCCATTTATCACAACTTTTTGAAAAAAGTATTGTACAGTTAAAGAAAATTGATAATGTTAAACTTGCTTCTTCCAAGCAATGTATCAGTAAGCCTTGCATAATGAAACTGTGATACTTAGCATATATGATTAATGGTTTTCAGATAAATGCAACTTAATGTGTGTCCAGTTTCCTAGACATGACAATGAATATATTTCATATAAAATTCATTTGCATATGTATGATGGGCACAATACTTTTATTATAATCATTATGACCCATCACATATCCCAAATGTGTGTTTGGGACCTTTATGTCTTGTAAAGTATGTGTGATATATAAACTGGCCTGTACTAATCAACACATTCAACTGCATCCATCTGAACCATTTTACTTGCTGAAAGCATGACATTAGCATAGGAGTGCATTCCAAGGCATAATTACAACCACACACATATAGGCCTCTCTGAAGTGTATATCCATTCATTCAGAAATTATTAAATATGAAATTTCCATGCTGGAAAGTTAGTTTTCCTGTGGCAATGTCAGATAATACAATAACTTGCAGTTTTTGCATTCTTTATCACATGGGATAAAATCCCCAGCTGTTACAATATTATTTTAACATTGGTTAATTCCCAATATGACAATATGCCAGAATTCACCATCTTTCACCTTCTAAAATACAACCCTTAAAATGATGACATTAAGCAGTTAATTTTTGAACATTGGAACCTATGATAATGGGTTGAACATCACTTATGGCACAGCTCAATGCCTTGTTTCATTTCTTTAATGCTATGTGCTGTAACAAGTGATGTGACTGTTAAGAAGTCCATCTGCTTTCAATTGTGCCAATGCAGTTGGCAATGCTGTGCCCATTTGCACAATACCAGTAATATGCAAGATCTGAAAAGGGCACTAATTCACATATTTTGTTAGATTGACTTTTGCAAACATAGCTGGTGAGGGAGGGAATGGTGCAAAATTTAGTGAACAAAGATGGGATGTTGAGGAGTCCAGGATATTTGTGACACTCCTCATCTGCTGCAGGGGGATTATACCTGGTCTCATTATAAGACTGAGACTTGGAATAGCTTAACCAAGGCTATCTCTACTGCAACTAGCATTCCACACAATGGGGAATGATGTTGCCACCACTATAGTGACCTTAAAATGTGCAACCGGAACTTTTTAAGCTGATGAGAGGCCTAATTTAGGACTGAGAACACCCTCCAGTTGTGTAAGTATACCAACCCATAACCTGTCTGTAATATGTTAGGAATTATCTAGCCAGCCAACACAGTTACTCATTATGATTTCATATATATTTAGTTTAGTTTTGTACTGTACAGCTGCAGATAAAATAGCTGCAGACAATGAGGCACACCATGAGATATTAACTCACCTCAGAGAAGCAGGGGTTAAGTATGATTCATGTGCAAATTCAAGCCATGATGTTATTTTCATTCTTTCAAGCATTAGCATCTCATCCTTCATCTGAAGCATTTATGCCGTCTACAATAACTCTTGTTGTTTGTAATAGACAATTGGAATCCAAGATTAACTGTTTGTGGGTTCAGTACCCAGATGCAGCATTTCTAATTGATATTTAATTATTTATAAGATCTTAGCAGCTTGTCAGGAATACTTAAATTATGATAATTCTAATTAATAATTTAGAATTCATAATTCCAATATATCATGGTGAAATAAAAGCATCTGTTTCTTATAACAGAGCAGTGACATTTGTTTATTTAATGATACATAAATACCTTTCTACCATATACGCATGTTGTAAAGGTATGCAATTGTAAATTATCATAACTGTTTATGTATTGCCAAACAAAGTATCTAATTACCCCCCACCCTTAATCTCTCTTTTTTGGGAGGTTCCCTGCTGGAATCCCAAAATCAAATAGGCTGTATAGCAGAAGGAAGAAAATCATGGCAAAAATTAGGTGGTGCAGCACCCAGCAGGATAAAAGCACTCTCATTAAACTAAACAAATAACTCAGAGAACAAATAACGTCTAACAAAGCCAAGTTTGAGGTAAATTTGGCCTGCCAGGCCAAAGGCAATCACAAGTCATTCTCTAGCTATTTCCGCAAACCTCAAAGGCAATACACAATTGTGTACAGAACCCATTGTAAATGAAGCCATCTATACTGAGCCAGAAGATATAGCATACCTACTGGCTGGTAAATTCATCTCCAACTCTCCCCCTCTCTCCCCCTCAACTTTCCCTCAGAAAATACATGACATATAACTCCCCCTGCTATCACAAGGGAGCAGGTCCTTAATACTCTCTCTAAATCCAAGAACACTTCCTCAATGGGCCCCGACAATATCCCAGGATGCCTTGTAAATAGCATGAAACATGACCCATCAGTCCCTCTGGAATTATGTTTTACCTGTAGTCTCCAAACAGGCTTTGTGCCTCATGAATGGAGAACAACAGCAGTCATCCCTCTGCACAAAGGTGGGTCATCTACAGACCCTGGAAACTACAGATTCATAAGTCTCACTAGTCTTATATGCAAAACCGTGGGAGGAATTATCATGGAAATGATCAATAATGCTATAGTAAACCTCCAGACACTGGACCCAACCCAGTTTGGTTTCATTAAGGGCAGGTCATGCCTACTCAACCTGGTGGACTTTTTGAGAAGGTCATCAAGGCAATGGATGTGGGCAAAATGGTTCACACTGCCTACATTGACCTGGCCAAGGCATTTAACACAATGTTCCACACAGGCATTGTTGACAAACTCAAAAGGTTAGCTACAAACCTGTATGTCACCCAGGAAGTTAGAATTGGGGAGTTCATCTTTACAGAGAGGCCAGTCACAAGTGGAGTCCCTCAGGTATTGGTCCCTGGATCTCTCCTTTTTGGCATTTACTTCATTGAAGTCAAGGACAACACCAATGGTCTCTGGCTGACTAAATTTTCAGATGATTGCAAATTAACAGCTGTCACTGACTCCCACATTAACACAAATCTTCTCCAGGAAGGGCTGACACAGACAGACAACTGGTGTCAGAGCCATGAGCTAAAACTAAATGCTAAGAAATGCATAATAGTATCCTTTGGGAAGTTATCCATCCTTGGTAACTATCATATTTACAACATACCCTTTAGAATTGACCCAGTAATCAGGGACTTAGGGACATTTGTAGACAGTAATCTAGCTTTTGACCATCACATGTCTACAGTACCGAGGAAATCATTCTGTGTTGCACATCTTATAAACAAAGTATGGCATCTAAATCCAAGGAAGTCATTGTTCCACTTTATTCAATATTCATCAGACCTATAACTGACTAAAATGTCTCTTTTGGTATGTACCTAACTAGGTATGTCCAACAAATGGAACATCCAAAGAGGTTCCTCACTAAAAGAATACAGAGTGTAAGAAAAATGTCCTATGCAGACTGCCTCAAGGCCCTTTACATGTATTCTGTCTCCTACAAGCTGTTGGGGGTAGGTATATGCCTGGCACACAGGACATTTTTAGACCCCACTCTGATGGACCTCCTGCATATCCATAAAAACAAACATCACCAGAATTACCCATTCTAAAAACTTAAACCTTGCCTGTGATGTAAATAGAGCCTGCTGGAGAGACAGGTATGTATCCCAGATACTACCCTGTCTCTGGAACAGGCTCCCTATCCATGTGAGGCAGGGTTACTCCCTAACCTAATTCAAGTGTAATTTGGACAATTGGATGGGGAACAGGAAATTCATCCCTGGCTTGGCACCTATGTCTCTAATGGACACAGGAAGGCTATAAATGGTTCATCTCCCAGGGCTCTGCTTGTAAATGTTTAATCTCCCAAGCCCTTGCTTATAACTATCAGGGGTACTAAAAATTGTCAAAGATTTGAGATGCATGGCTAGGCTTAAAAAGGAACCAAAGAATAAAATGCACCAGATGTGGATAAAGATAGTCATCGTAAACCAAACAAAAACAAAAAGAAAACCAAAAAAACAAAGAACTAAACAGCTGGGCTGAAAACTTTAATTCAGTAAGTGCTTTCACTCCTATAAGTTGCTTCTTCAGACCATAAATACAAAGTATTCTTTCAGACATGCTTTACAATTTTAATGCAGTATTGTAAAGATAACACAAGTATACAAAACTAAGTTATGCAGCTTTTGGATATGCTAAAATTTATTGTTGTCCAATACCTTAAAGTAAGAAAGGATTTTAAGTAAGTTTAAAGTAAGTCAAATGGCATCAGAAATACTCTGTTTTGGGGATCTAAATCTCTTCTGCAGCTTCAATAGAATAGTTTAGAGGGAGAGGTATATCTTACAGATGATAGTGCTGCTGTGGAGCAGACTCCCCATCCTCATAAAACAAAGTTCATTACTGCCCATGTTCAAGCCCAACTTAGATTTGTGGATGGGAAACAGAAAATTTACCCCAGGACTGCCCTGTACTACTAAAGGACAGAGGCAGCTCCTAAGTGCTTTATCCCATGCATGGATCTCCTCAAATTGTTTATGTTATGATCCCAGTTATTCTCCTTAGTGATAATATATAATTATCAACCATGGGATGGGTAAGGTCAGTCTATAACCAAATTTGCAAGGCTTAAAATGACACACAAGGGTTGCTAGCCTAGTACTTGACTATGAAACTATGTTTGATTTTGGTGCTTGTGCATACTTGAAACTACTGAGAGAATGGATTACTGGGGGAAATGTTTCATTTTGGTGCTTGTACACACTTAGAGACATATTCATGATCATATTTTTTCTGTTCTTCAGTTTGCATTTAAAAGTTGGTATCCCACAATTCCACTGGAGTGGGTGTTGTTACATAATTATGCATGCAAATTTTATGTTAGTCAGTGTACAGATTTTTGGGCAGTTGCACCTATTTTTCATGGGCAATTGTCCTGATTTTTGATGCTTCCAGGTTGAGAGGTATGGGTTTAGCCATGGGTACAAGATGTGCAAATAGCTACATTAACAAGTGACAGAGGCACTTGAAGGAAATCACTTTTCATAATATATTAAATTCTATAAAATATTTGTTGGTGACATTTTTCTTTTGTGGGTGGGGCCACCCTCACTAATCTATGAATTTGTTGAATATCTCAGCACTACTACTAATTAAGAATAATGCACAATGTACAAAGTTTGATCCTGACCTCCGACCAATGCCTGTTTGCATGTTCTCCCCGTGTCTCTGTGGGGTTCCTCCCACCTCTGAAAAACATGCTGTTTCCATCTCAAACTCACCAGTGAATGGAGCTGTGAGTAGCAGTACAGACTCTATATGGTGCCCTATAGGAGGAAGGGTTGTACAGACCAACTGCTTTGGGCATCTACTGTGGTGCACAGTATTCTCAATATAGGAGAACACGGATCACAGACTGCATGCCGTGGCAGGGCTAGCCACTCGATGGTGTAAAATATGACTCTAGGTGATTTGGTCATGTTTGTTAATGCCGCCAAATGCACATGTGTTGTTACCGTTGATAAGTGGGTTGAGGACACCACCTACTCCAACATACGCCAGAGACCCGTTCTAATGGTGGTGGGGGGGTGTATCTGCCCCTATTGGCCAGTGTGTGCCCGCCATAAAGCCCAGCAGCCCTGTGTCAATAAGCTAATGGCTGGCTGGTGTCTAGTTACCCAGCCTGGGTTACCTGGTATAGCTCTGTAGAGTGAAAGCTGGACATAAAACCAATCAACCTCCCAAACATGAACTAAGAATTGCTACACTTAATGTGGGTTCACAGACCAGATGTAGCTTGGAAGTGGATGACATGATGATAGAGATGAGGCTGGACATCCTAAGTGTCCAAAATACAAGGTGAAAGGGCAGTGCAGCAAAGCCACTTGGCTTGGGATCCAGAGTGTACTACTCAGGAGGGGGACAGGCTAGAAATGGAGAGGGAATTGTCATGAGAGACAGGTTTCAGAAGACAGTGAGGGACATCATCAGGATTAGTGACAGAATCATGGCAATTAGACTCCAGTGTAATAATAGGGCAGTATTCATAATCTCAGCATATGCCCCACAGCAGGGTTGTGATAGGGAGGAAAAGAGTGCATTCAGATAGCAGTTGCAGGACCTACTAGATACAGCAGGACAACATGAATTGGTGTTGATAATGGGTGACTTGATGCATATATCAGGACAGTCAGAACTGGATATGAGGACTGCCTGGGCCCACATGGTCCAGAAAGACAGGCAGTCATAAGATCACATACAATAGTGGCCAACGTGCAACTCAGGTAGATTTCCTCCTAGTAAGGAAAAGGCACTGGGGAAGAATCAGTGATTGCAAAAGCATCCCCAGTGAAACAGTCAACCCACAGCATAAATACATGGTTTCCACAATCTGCTGCAAGCAGTGGTCAGAGAAGGCCCTAAGGTCAACAGGGACCAGGCTGAAGAGCTGGAAGTTGACTGGAAAGAAAATATAACAGTTCAATGAATTACGTAGGGCACCCCAAGAAGAGGAGGAAATAGGTGGAGTTAAAGAAGAATGACAGTGCCTCAAAACAGCATGTGTGAGGACTACAGAACAGATATGTGGCTGAGTCAGGTATGGAAATAAGGTACATAAAGAAAAGCTGGTGTTAGAATGCAGAAGTCCAGGAAGTCATCAAAAGAAAGAAGGAGTGCAGGAAAAAGTGGGAGATAGAAAAGACAGACCAGGCTAGGAAGGAATACTGTGTGGCTAACAAAGAAGCTAAGAAAGTAGTTGCAATAACAAAGAACAGGGCATCAGAGGCACTCTACCAACTTCTGGAAACTAACTCATTAGGTGGCATAAAGAAACTATATCAGGTTTCAAGGCAACTACAGAAAGATAAAAATAGTCAGGCACCCTTCATAAGGGATGCCAGCAGCAACCTGCTCACCATTCCACTGGATATCAAAGGCAGAAGGAAGGAGTATATTCAGCAGTTTCTGAATGAAGAAAACCCAACAGAAGCTGTACCAACCCAGAAACTGCCTACTTTGAGAGAAGAAGAGGAGCCCACCTTAGAAGAATTAAGAATAGCACAAAGAAAAATGAAGTCAGGGAAAGCAGCAGGCTCACATGAAGTCACAGCAGATATGATAAAGATGCTGGGTGAAATTGGGGAGAAATGGATCCTGAGGGTACTCATAGCAGTGTAGAGAGAAAGGCATATCCCAGATTACTGGAGAATAAGCATACTCGTGCCACTGTGTACAAGAACAAAGCAGACATCCACAGCTGTGGGCAGTACACTATCACACTGCATGAAAGTTCTAGAGATGGTGATTGATAAATGGATATGCAGAGTAGTAAAATGTAAGATGCGAGATGAGCAGTTCAGATTCAGATCAGGATGCAGCACAACTGACTTGATGTTTGCAGTGAGACAAATAGTTGAGAAGAACCTACAGATGAGGAAAGAGTCCAACTGGGCATTCCTAGACTTGGAGAAAGCATATGACAAGGTCCCAAAAAGGCTGATCTGGGCAGTACTGAAGTGGTTTGAAGTCCCAGAAACATTGATAGATTTAGTGCATACTATGTTTAAGGACCCAATAACACATGTACGAACAGTGTTTGGTCTCACAGAGGAGTTCCCAGTGGGAGTGGGTGTACACCAGGGTTCAGCTTTGAGCCCACTGCTGTTCATACTGGTGATGGACTACATTAGCAAACAGGTTGAAGGGGACAGATCAACAAAGTTGCTGTATGCAGATGATGTGGTATTACAGGCAGACTCTGAGCAAGAACTCCAGCAAAGTGCAGAGCAATGGAATGCAAAACTGAAGGCACATGGGAATGAAACTAAACACAGATATGACAGTGGTAAAGGCAGCAAACTGGGGAAACCAGAAGAGGCTGAGAACTGAGACAGAAGGGAAGATAGTGGAACAGGTAAACAGCTTCAAGTATCTGTGAGGGGTGGTTAAGGAGAATGGAAGTCTGAATGAAGAGGTTAAACTTAGAATCAGAGGGGCTGCAGCCAACTGGCATAGAGTGTCAGGTGAAATCTATGAGGGAAGAATGCCAAAGAAGCTGAAAAGTAAGGTGAACAAGACAGTGGTGCAACCAGTACTACTGTATGGTACAGAAACCTGGGCAGTAAAGACAGAGCAGATGAAGAAGCTAGAGGTGATGGAAATGAAGTGCCTGAGAAGGGTGGTAGGATGCACTCTGTGGGACAGATGAAGAAATGATGACATAAAAGCAGAAGCCAAAGTAGCTCCAATTGCAGAAAAGATCAAAGAGAACAGATTACAGTGGTTTGGGCACATGTGTAGGAAAGCAGAAGACAATTTGGTGAGGAAGATTTGGGACAGACAGGAAGAAGGTAAGAGGAAGCGAGGACATCCAGCAAAGAGGTGGATGGGCTGTGTGAAAGAAGATCTGCGACAGTCAGGCATGAGTGTTGAAGAAGGCAGGAGTGTGGCACTGAATCAGGATTCCCTGACCCCATGTAGAAAATGGGCAAAAGGGGGCTGATGATGATGACTACTAATGTCTTGAAATTTACCATTTTCTCATTTTGTTATAGACTTTTTCGATGTTAAGATCAATAAGATTGTGGGTGCTCCTTCTAATACTAATGTATACAGCAAAATTTGTAAGAAGAGGAATATTTTACATAAAAGCAGTATGCATCCTGGATATATTTATGGCAGGGCTAGCCACCCAGTGGTGTACACCTTGGCTCGAGATGATTGTCACTGGTGAAGCGACACCCTGACCCCATATGTAAAATGGGAGAAGGGGTTGAGGATAGATGGATGGATGTATATATAAATGTCTTTAAGAGTTAGTGTATGAGGATGTCCAGGTTAAATAATGTTGATTGTAGTTGTGATAGAGTATTAATGGAACTGTATGATGATTTCATTGATAGAGGTTATTCCTCTAAGAAGGATGACAGTTCAATATGGGAGGTCTCCTCCATTAAGACCGATACAGCAAAACCTTATTTTTCTATGCCTTGCTATGTGAGTGAGTTTTCCAAATCCAATAATACTAGGGTGTCACTATTTTATTCAAGTGATGTAAATTTAGTTTGTAATATAGGATAGAAGAATTGGATTATTCTTATGGCAGATGATAAGATTAAGCAGATCATGGGTGAACAGCCCAGATTTTGTTTTAAAAATAAGATGTCCTTTAAATGTATACTTTGCTGTAAGAATGAACCTACAGTTAGAAAGCCCTCTGAGCATACTGGAACATTCCCATGCAGATTGCACTGTTTGCAGTTACATTACTGTGGGCAATTGTTTTATCCATCTTACTATTGGCAAACGGTATATGTTTTCATTTTATGCTAATTGTACCAGTAGGAATTTGATATAGCAGGCAAAGTGCAGGGCTTGCCCCTGCTTTTATGTAGGGAAGATCAATTGTTCACTAAGAGAACGAGTTTTTGAGCACCTTTATAGGATATGAAAGTTTGATACTACAAATGCACTGACCAAGCACATTAGCATTTATGGTTCATCTCATTCTTTCAATTTTATGGTTCAACAATTAATGGCTAATAATTTACATTTAGGGCATGTTAGGAATAAAACAGAAAATAATAAGATTAGATGAATGATTGTTTTACAAGGTGATGAGGGGTATGGCTTGAATGAGACTATAACTTTAAAACCTGTTTTGAAGTTACATGATTTGTTTAAATGATATTAACTGAGACAGTATATTTGTATATAAAAGGTATGGAAGAATACTTTGTATTTATGGTCTGAAGAAGTACCTTAGAGGTTTGAAAGCACTTACTAAATTAATTTGGTAAATTAAAAAAAAATTTTAGCCCTGCGGTTTAGTCCTTTGTTTTTTTGGTTTTCTAAGTTTAAAAAGGTCCTTGTGGTCATTAGCCTAGTAAACACCTATGAACATATTAACAATATGCAGTTTTGCATAACTTGCTGGTGAAAATTTATCAGCACCACTGAGAGGTACACTAACGACTGTGTCTTAGTCAACCATATCTTCACAGATAGCAGCACAGACATCCAGAACTTCAGGGTCACAACCTGTCAATGCTGCTTCCTCTAACCCTGCCCTACCTACTGCAAGTGCATTCAGTACCTTTACCCTGCCTGCTGGTGCAGTGGTAACTCCTGGAGCAGTAGTAGTAGTAGTGGAGGTGGACATTTTGTCACCCAGCATTAGCTGACCAGGGCTGGTGGAGGATATAATGGAGAGTGGCCTCACAGCATGTACTGGCATGGTTGAAAAGGTCCTGTATTGTATTGCATTGATGCCACATCTGACAATGACCCAGGGGGCTGTTGTAGTAGGCAGCAATGACAGCTCTGAGGGTGAAAACTATGCTCTCACTGTTCTCTAGCTGAAGGTGGGTGCACCTACAAGGTCCCCTACTGATCCCCAATCATGCTGTCTCCAACCTTTTGTCTCCATCACCATCCCTTTCTATCTTCATGTCCTGCATGCCTGCAGATGCTTCCTAACCTATCCTGCCTCCCTGACCCTCTCATTCCTAGGCATCTTTCCCGACATTCCTCTCTTCCCTCAAAGAAAAATAAAAGAAAAAAAATGGGCCCTTGTACAAAAAAAAACAAAAACAAAATTACAGCCATACATAGATTTCAACTTAGCCTAGTTATCATCCTGAGATAATTGATTTGGTCCAGTTGACCATATACAATTATTCTGTTATTGTCCATTATCACTGGTGTGGTGATTCTGCAAAGCCATGAAATTGTGTGTACAATTGTACATTGACATTGTGAAGAAGTGGTGCTCTCACACAGCCCTCCTGCACATTCCTGTAGACTTATCCATGTGTGCTATCCTCTGCTTGCAAAGTCCATTTTCACCACTTTCTTATCCACCTCTTTTTCTCATGTTTAATCTGGTTAAAAAATAGATTCACATATAAACATATAGCCAGAAAAGATCCATGTAAAAGCCTCACTTTATGTATTTGGCATTTGTGTGGAGTTTGCTACAGTACAGTAATGCTGAGTGACAGTGAATGATAATGCAGAAACCACCGATGACAGCTAACAACATAAAACATAAACAGTAGAAATCCCAGAAAAAATAATAACCTGTAGAAGGCAGTGATTTTTATTATAATACCACAGTATAAAACACAGGTAAGCAGTTTCACAGATAAAATCTGCTACTTCAGACCATATAAAACAATTAACAACATTCAAATAAATACTATTGCAACAAGAACAGGAACCAATAAAATTAAAATAAAAAATCACATGCTCAAAGCTTAATTAAAAATTGCTAATAAGCTAGTTTACACAAGCCCCTTTGTCTCAAGGCAGGTCTTAAAGAGACCTTACCATTTAGGCCATAGAACTTATTAGCTTGCAGATGTAAAATGCAGTAAAGACCCCTGTTCTCAGTTTTATTAGACATACAACCCATTCTACCATTGTCGGAAATTTTTTCAATAAAGTTAAATTTAAAGTACGTGCTTCACCCTCTTCCTTAACATGTTTGGCTAGAGAATTATTTTCATTGCTCAATCTTACATCTCTCATATGCTCCCTTATACGCTCAAGGAGAGCTGTTGGTCTTATCAATATATTTTTTTTTTGCAAAGGTCACACTGTGCAAAATACACTAAATTCCTAGAGTTACAGCTGTCCTCAACCTTCAAATTATAAGATTTATTGGTATGGGATGGATAAAAACACTATCAGTATCAATCAAATAACATAAATTACATTTGCCACAAGGGAAAGTACCATATCTATCTGGCTTACCCAAATCATTGTTGTTGTAACAAAGTAGTGTATTGATAGATTTCTTATTTCTAAATCTAAAACTCAGTTTACTACCAATTAAACTATTTATCTGATCATCAGAATTCAAAATATACCAATTACTCTTAATAATTTCACATATAGAATTGATATTGCTAGAGTAACTTAGTGAAACAGGTATGCCACTGGAAATAAAATGCTTCTTAAACTAAACTAAAACTCTGCCATCAGCAGCACAAAGCATAGCAGCTCTATGCTCAAAGAGTATAAGAAAAAAAAATCCAAGAACTATAGTTTTTTGTTGTGCTATATTTGTATGTCTCTATTATTGTAGTGATAAAATGATCATCATTTCTGAATGAAGCTGGCTCACTTAATCCATTCATTTAAAGTATATGCTGCAATACAGTGTTTGCACTTGCAATGTGTTACCAGCTTGGTTAACCTATTCATACAGAATTCATCACTGTCATTCTGCAGTGCAATGTCCTATGTACAACTTGCATGTATGTCTTGCCAATAACATAGTCTAAATATGAGGCAATTTAAGTGTGCAATCATCCTGAAATGAAGTCACAGCAATGCTTCATTGATAATCCACTGGTGTACAATAGTCAATGTCTATGTCATCCCATTATGTGGAACATGTTACTGTCCCTCACAGTAACCATATCTGAAGCACAGACAATATTTCATTAAATGTGAGAATTGTAGTGACATTACATTGTACTCTCCAAACATCTCTTCCAGGTATTGTTTTTTACAAATATTTCAATGTACGATTTCACATAGGCATTGTCCATCCTCTCTTGTGGGACTTGCAGCTAATATATTGCTATCTAGATTGTGTAACCTAGATAGGTGGGAGGTATGATACCCAAAATGGAAGTTGTGTGTGCGTGTGTGTGTGTGTGTGTGTGTGTGTGTGTGTGTGTGTGTGTGTGTGTGTGTGTGTGTGTGTGTGTGTGTGTGTGTGTGTGTAGCACTTGGAGGTGTATTTACTTCTCCTGAGAATAATAAATTTAGTTGATCTCACAGCTCTATTATCCCAGTCTTTACAGAAACATCATGTATGAATCACACTGAAGTCCACTTGACAAAAGTGCGCTCTCTCTCTTTAAGAGTCAGACCCGTCCTTGTGAAGCTTGTGATTGATACAGTGCTCTCTAGATTGTGTAGTCTAGATAAGTAGGAGGTCTGATGCCTAAAGTGGAAGACGTGTGTGTGTTTGTGTGTGTGTGTGTGTGTGTGTGTGTGTGTGTGTGTGTGTGTGTATGTGTGTGTGTGTGTGTGTGTGTGTGTGTGTGTGTGTGTGTGTGTGTGTGTGTGTGTGTGTGTGTGTGTGTGTGTGTGTGTGTCTGTGTGTATGTGACTGTGTGTAGCAGTTGGTGCTATATCCATTTCTCCTGAAATAATACATTTAACTGTTCTCACAGCTCTCTTATTCCAGTTTTTACAGACATTATGTAAGAGTCAGACTTCTTCTGTGGTGCTTGCAACTAATACAGTGGCCTCTACTTGTGTAAACAAGATAGTTAGAAGGCTTGATGCCCAATATGGGACACTTGTGTTAGTGGTGTATCCACTTAGAAAAATACACATGACTTTTCTCAAAGCTCATCCTGTATCATGTATCCTGTATCATACACTGATGGGGTCATCCTGGCAAAAGTGCAGTCTCTACCCTTAGTAGTTAGACTTCTCCTATGGCAAATGTGACTAGTACAGTGCTCTCTAGATCATGTACTTAGACAGGTTGGAGCTTCAATACTTAACATTAGAAGACTTTTATGCATGTGTGAGGGTGTTTACCGTGAGGTGAGTTTGTTCTCAATCAACCTGTACTCTGGATAAATGTTTTAAAATGATAGATGACTACACCATCCCCTAAGTCCACTTTCCACAGCCACAACTTAATTTCAATCAAGGGTATAGCTACACATAGTGCTTGTACTGTAATGATTGCAATTTGCCATGCATTACTTAAAGAAAGCTTTGCTTTTTTGCCAACACCATGTCTACAAATTTGCAAATTAATGCTTCAAATGTCAATGTCATTGGTTGGAAAATATCAATTTAATGTTTTCATATGAAAAGTGATGCAAGCATTTGTTTAGCAAGGTGGAGGAAGAACATTTCTATTCTTCAAATGGCAGGTATTTTATGTGGCATCAATAAGTGCATACAATTGCAACATTATAATATCTGCCTACACCCATGGTTCAACATACTGATGAGGTCATTGCTTTGCAAGTGAACTGAATGTCAAACTTCTTCTGTGGTGCCTGCATTTCTTACACTATTCTCTTTAGTGTGCAACTAGATAGGTAGGATGTTTGAATATAGCAGTTTTTACCTTTTACAAGTGTCACTGCCAATGGAGTCCAGATTGATTTAAATACACTTGCAGTGGCAACTTTTACAATACCTGATTGGCTGTCAAATTAATGTTAGCAAATACATCACCTTGGCAATGCACTACTGATGTCATCCCTTCATAGATGCTCTATGTTTCATTTGTAGTCATTATTCTTCTCTGGTGTTGGTTGCTGATAATGTGCTGTATAGGTTGTGTAACTGGACAGATAGGTAGTTGAATTCTATTACTGCTTCTATAGTGTGATGTTTATTACCGTCATGACTTTAGTAGAGTGCTTTGTACATTGTTTAACTACATACTGTATGCATGATATTGTATTCTAGCTCTGAGTGTATCTTTTACCCTCATACTGTGTGTACTACTCTGAAAAGACATATCTGATATGTAGCTATACAGAGTTATTGTGTACTTCTGACACTTTTTAGTTTAAGCTTCCAGATAATAAACAGTTGTGATGTCATCCGATTAACTGTGCACTGTCACAGTTGTACCTTAAGCTTGAGATTTAAGCAATGATGTTTAGCTTGTGATCTTGGGTAGATATCTGAAATTCATCCATTACTGCTCAGACTATGTTGTGTCAGTGATATTGTGACTGTACATGTCACTGACACTGCTATCAAGATCATTGTCTCTGTACACATATAAATGTTGATTCCTCTTACTAAAAGCTAGGACAATTTGTCACATACCAATGTTTTTATTCAGTACAATGATGAACATATTCTTTGTTTTTTTTACATAACATATCTAGCAAGTGCTATCCTCTGACATGATTGAATGAGACAATAAGCTGTCTGTTGTTGAAGTACTACAGCAATTACAGGCACACATATCTCTTGCAGAAATAACATGATATAATGCCTTCATGTAGCCACATACATTACAGTTGTACTGATATTTCTACCGTGGTGCGTTCAACCTCTCAAATATCATGTATTGCCTACTGTCAAAATGCTCATGTGTTCAACATCCACATTTAGTGCCTGCTAGTATTGTTGGACCGTATACTGTAATGCATGAATGGGGCATGTACCACAGTTAAAATATGCTCGTTTACAATGCGAGAGTCTTCCATGATCCATTTCATCTCAGAGATTCTTTATCAATCATATATGTGATGTAATATGTTAGATGGATTGTCATACTAAAACTTCCACTGCTGTGCTTCTGGTTTATCCGGATGTCATTATTCAGTAGTGTCCCACTGCTTGCTGTTCAGTTCCTGAAAGGGGTAAGATTATATAAATGTAATGATGTTGCATAAATACCATTGTATTCTTCATATCCATCTTTATATTGGACCATGATATATCATCACAGGTTGTGATTACATGGTAGTGAAAAGTTTATTCATAGCACATCATGCTGTGAGTGCTTCTGTGGTACATACATTGAGTTCTGGGTGTTCAATTCTGGGATGAAATGTGTCCTACATGATGGAAACAGCTTTCTTGTCATAGAAGCAGGCATATTGTAATGCTCAGTGCTGTGTGGACAATAACATGTGCACCTCCTTTCTGACATTATGATTAAATCAGATTGTCCATATTATATTCATACCTCCTGTGCTAACACACACACATTTAATTCAGTTGTTTGTGACAGCCTCCATTGCTGTCAGATGTGGCACTTGCTGACAATGCAGGCATCTAAAGACAACCTTATATAATAGGGGTTTGAATCTGGTCACATCTGTCTGTAAGACAAATGTGTTGAACAATAGTAGCTTACACACACACTGAAAGAATAAGATTTTCAGGCATTTTCGTATCAGGTAGGTCATCGATACAGCTTATATGGTATGATAGTACTGTACAACCTTCAAGTGTGTTCTTCCTTACATGACCGATATGCATATGTCTGTAGTGCCCACGATTGTTAAGCAGCTCTCTGATATCTGTTCAGGCATGTGTATAAAAATGACACAATGCAAATTTTTCTTAGGTCATTTTTTGCTAATATGCATTACATATTTACATGATAATTATGACCTGTATTTTCTTCCAGATATGTGTTTAATACTGCAATTGTTTCTGTCACACTATACAGCTTAATGCCAAATGTGTGATTCCATAAACATTTCTTACTGTATGGCATGCTGCGAAACCATCAAAAACTGTGATTATTCCTCTGTTATAAATAAGACTTTCTATTGTGTTACTGCTAATTGCTGCTATGTTACTGTTACATGTAACTTAATGAGAACATGTCCAGCATTTCCATGTCAGACATGTTTGCAAATCAGCAATGGCAAAACTGGATTCCTGACATGTCATACACTCTGTCTTGTCATCAGTCATGTATGTGTGTTGCCTGTTTTTAGATTGGCATGTAACATTCAGATAACCATGCAACACTCGCTTGCCTATTACAGGCTTGTAGGTAATAAACCCCTTTCCTATTGGTGCCACTGTCATTTCTTTGCATAAACATGTTTATTTATGAGTTACCTGACATTACAGTTGTAAGGTCCTTTTGTTCTTGAGTATACATAGTGAGATGAATAATACAGTGGTGTTCGTCTTGTATACATAAATTCATTGCATATGCATTCTTATGTGCAAGAATTGCATTTTATGCATTCATCCCTTAAAGTATCTTCCACCCTTGCTAACTATTATCTGAAGTCAGCATTTAATTGACATGTAGATCACATTTTTACTCCCCTTTGTTACGGTGCAGCTTTACATCCCTATCACATCATTTATAGCATATTCATTATTATTTAAGTGCATAACAGCAGGGTTGATGTTCACAATAATTGTCATTACATAAATATTGCAGGTTTTTGTCAGAAATGCTTCTTATACACTTTTGTCACATTTGCTTGTGGGATATGAGTACACTTTAAACATTTCTCCTCTTCAACATTACTAAATCATCATAACACATTATGTGTATCAATTGCCCCCAGTTCACTTTCCTTTGCTTTGTATTGTTTCCCTTTTCTTGCCCTTAATATGTCTGGGCTACAGCATATGATCATATCTGACAACTGCATGTATGCAATCTGTTTTGTTTACATTGTGTGCTTGTACTTGCAAGCACCTTTCCATAGCAGCAAATAATACTGCCAGCAAAGAAAAGGTGCTTCTAACCATGTAGGCACAATGAACAGCATGCATATTCAATTAGTGTTTCTGCTCATCATGCTAACCCACTTAAATTATGTAGGCATAGCGTGTCGCCTACACAATTGTTAATGAATCCAAGGGACCATCTTTGCAAAGCTTTATATCTCAGTCTATTAAACAATTTTAATATTTTGACCTATTAAGCATGGCTCATCTGTGTGATGCAAAATTTTCCATGGAGTGCTGTCAAATATACTACTATGAATAACAAATCAAATCGAAATCACATGACAGTTATTATCGAGCCTAAATCTAAGTTTGACTCAATAAGAAACTCAGCAAAAGTATAAACTAAAAACCTAAAACATTATTCATATAACAAATAAAAGTAATCTTGAGCAATAGTTACTGCAATGTAACAGCAATAAACTATTAAATAAATTAAGCAGTGTACAGACAAAAGAATTCTAAAATGTACTAAATGGATCAAAATGAACATAAGCCTTGCAGAACAGGTGAGGTTTTAGGGACTTATACTGTTCTTCTGTTAGCTCAAACATTAAAAGGTTAGGCAATGAATTCCAGAGTTAAGTGACATGATAAGAAAATTACTGTTATCCCGAAAACCTCCAGTAGCAGCTTTTTGTCTGCTGAATGAAAGGCGATCCTTAATATACTTGTAGAGATGTACTATTTATGCAGAAAAGAAAGCTATTTTTATTACCACTGAACAGTCTTGCTCTTTGACAACTCATCTACTTTTTCTGGATTATTTCAAAATGTGGATCTCATCAGACAAGCACCTGGATGCACAACCACAAATGGTTAAAATGTTTTATACAATAGAAGAATGTAGCATCTACAACATGAAGGCTGGAGCACTAAGAAAATAACCTAGTAGATTAATCCAGTATAAAAGAACTTGAACAAAAGTCAGTTTGTAAATACCAACAGATGGATGAAGGGTCATGCATAAATGAGAACAAAGAGGATTATTTTACTTTAGAAGAGTTGATTAAATATTGAAAGCTGCCTTTTCATCTAGAAATAAAGTTCAGGTTATACATCAGCTTGTTCTTCCTGTTTGAATTTAAGACTTTAGTGTGATTGACTTATTTTTTTTTTAATTTAATTTTATTTCATTTTACATTTGTTGACCGGGATAGTCCAACTGGATATATGTCCATTTTCAGTGCAGGCCCGGGGAGAAAAGTTCCACATACCAAAAAAGAGACAGTACATACATCATTGAGTGATAAACTCAGGCAGAAATGTTTAGAAAAATATATAGACAAAGAATACAGGCAGAGATCAGTAAACACAATGTGCAGACTTACATCTGATTGGCAAAGATGTATCAGAAAATGTGAACATAGAATACAATCAGATCTCATAATTCACAATGCTTAGACATTCAAATTATATGAGGCATAGATACTTGGCTAAACAGCAGGTTGGGTAGCAGGACATGTATTAGTGAAGTTGTTAGGTTTAGAACAAGAGCACAGCCAATGAGATGTGAGGTATTTTTTGAGTTCTCTTTTAAATAGGGGTAGTGAGGTTTCCTTGGTAATGGTAGTAGGAAGTAGATTTCAGATTTTACCGGTTGAGTTGGCAAATATAGCATCGCCTGCAGAGTTGTTGGATTTTTGAGTCAGTACCGTTAGTTTATCAGCTGAGGTAATGGCCTTGGGACACTATGAGGGGTGAGAATATTTTTGAGGGTGGGGGTTTTATCAGGTTGATGGAGTATTTTATGTACTACTATAAGCTGTTTGAACTGTAGAAGGGTAGGATACAATAGCCATCCCACTGCTTTGAGGTTCTGGCAATGGTGGGTCCTAAAAGCTATGCCAGTAGCAAATCTGGCTATATGATTGTAACATCCTGATAATTTGTTGAGATCGGTTTTGGATAGGTTGGTGAGTACAGGGGAGGCATAAATAAGGGTAGAGAGTAGGTGTGATCTTGCAATAGCTACCCTAGCTAGGAGGGGGGGGGGGTGAGGAAAGGTTTGGCTCTGTACAGGGAGCCAAGTTTTTTGTTGATGGACTTAATACTGTGATTGACATGTTTATCAAATTTAAGGTTGTTGTCTATTATTATGCCTAGATGTTTTGTATGGTCATCAGGGGAAATAATGGTGTCATTGTTAGATTTGATGTTGAAGGAAGGAGGATAAATTCTACGGTTAGGAGAGAAAAGTAGTAGCTTGGTTTTGTTAGGATTTAGAAGCAGGCGGCGATTAGCTAGCCATGTTTCTACTGTGCTGAAAGTGGTCTGGATGAGGGTTAGAAGTTGTGTAATAGAGGAGGCAGAGCATATTAGCATTGTTCCCAAAAAGCATTGGACCATTTGTACAATAAAATAAAACACTTCTTATGTATATCAAACTAAATATAAAAAGCAGTGCAAGGCAAGGGCTATATATCACATGGTCTGAAAGCAGTATGTTCTCCATACAAATTCACCATATGTGCACAAATGCAGTCATGATGCTGCATGCATATCAAATCTGAGCATCATGAAAATTCTGAACCACAAAAAAAAGCAAATTTATGATAACATCTTTGATCAGATTAAGCATTGTATTTCAGAAATGAGCAGAAATGGAAATTAAATTAGAAACAGACAAAAAAATCAGACAACAACAGAATGTGCTAAGAATATAAAGAATTGAGACCAGAAGAGAAAGAAAGAAAACAGGAAAGCCTGAAACTATAATGGGATGTATAGAAAACTCCTGAAAATATAAAAATAAAAATAAACATGTATTAATCAATATATTAATGGCTAGAGAGGGGAAATTTAAATAAAAAAATTAATAGTCAACAATAGTAGCTCAAGACAGTTGGTTATGTGCAAAATGGTTTACAGAGTCCATAGAACATTGTTATAGATACAGACAAATGTAGATTTTGTAGTGCAGAACTAGAAACAGTTACACTTGCCATTGCTGGGTGCAATCTGTTCATGACTTAGGGTTTGTAAATTGAAAGGCACAACAATATGACAAGAATGTTGCACTGGGGAATGCACAAACACTGCAACGTAAAGGTAGTCATACATCTCAGCTACCCAGATTTTAGTAGAATGTCCACATTTTTGCCTCATATTTTATGTCTGTTCCTCATAATGTGTAATTGTCTGGCATAATTTTCACTGAGGTTTGAAGTCACTAAATGACATACGCCTGAGTTTCAGACTTCATATCCTTAAAATAGATGTTAACACAAATCCTATTAATCTAGCAAATTTCTAAATTTATAAGACCAATATTTAAAAGCTGTTTTTATTTTTTGGCCTTTGTCCTCCTATAATTTTTGACTTTCTCCAGATTTCTTGCACTAAGAGGTTGAGAAGTATGCAGGTAGCTGAGAAGTACTGCAAATGTGAACCACAAATATTTACTGAAAAAGCATTATAATCTTATACTTAACAATTACAGGGTCCTGTATACTAAGAGACTCAACATGCTAGTATATGCAAGCATAAACTAGAAAAATACTGGATAAAGATACTCAGATAGTTAAAATGGTAGCAACAGGACTAATAAAAAGAATTTTCAAGCAAGTGTAACTATGCTACATATGTATATATCTCTCTGTTTGAATTACAGAGGGAAACAATTTTGGGTATGCTGCAGCTGCTGAGTAAAGCATTATTGGCAATCCTCAAAGACTGAAGCAATACTAATTTCATAAAATATAATCATATCATGAATCAGGAATGGAGTTCATTCCTGTCACAGTATTAACAAGCGAAAACAGTTGGGGAAATGAAAAATAGGAGGAAGCTAAGTTGTGCATGAGATGGCAGGATAAGACAGTAGTACACATATTGAGGCTATGAGTAGGCAACACAAACTGTGTAAGAGTAGTGTTACATGGGAGCAATGACTAACTCCTGCTATGAGATATGCAGTTGCATTCCATATCAGATGCAGATGGTAAGCTTCTTTGTTCTCCAACACTAGGTAAGTGTCATTATAACAGTTTAGATGTTGGAAAAGGAATGTATGTGCACTTGCAAACTAGTTGTGTGATAGAAACAGAGGTTTGATCTGTGCCATGTTTCTAAGATGAAAAAAGAAAATTTAACATCTGACCCCATTTAACATCTGGTCCCTTAGCATCAGCCAGTCATTAAGATCACACCTAGTCTCTGAATCTTATAGATATATTCCAGATTATTTCCACCACAGAGACAAGACCGGAACAAAAACAAACTCGTATGGAACAACTCGTACTGGATGTAAGGAAAATCCACACAAGATTATTCACTCCCAGCTCGTGAATGTTAGCAAAATAAATCCACCGGATGTACTTAAAAGCACCAAAATCTGTTTATTACAAATGTTTAGAACAAACAAAATCCGATCGTCAAGCGCTTTCACTAGGCTATGCTAGCTTCATCAGAACGTTCTGATGAAGCTAGCATAGCCTAGTGAAAGCGCTTGACGATCGGATTTTGTTTGTTCTAAACATTTGTAATAAACAGATTTTGGTGCTTTTAACTACAGAGACAAGAGAAATGGTATGACCAGTGGTGGTTATTTCACTTTTCGTGCCCGGACTGAGTCACAAATGGCTGTCTCATCCAGTAAAGAATGACATCTAATTGTCTTGTAATTTGCCCCAAGGCAGATATGTGTTCCTGAGAAAAGGAAAATTAAAATGAGGTGTCGTCTGTATAACAACAATACATCACAGTATAATAATGATACTTCTGGCACCACCTTTAAATGACATCATGACGTGGAAACATATACCGTGAAAAACAACTGGCCAACAGTGGAGGTCTGCAGTACTACATAACTTAAGGACTAATTTATCGATAAATTAATCCCAGGCACATCACTCTGAATATATAGTGGGATTTAGCCAATCAATGACCATGGATGATAAAGAGCAGCAGTTTTCTTGGTGGTCAGTAAACTTTTGTGATCCTCAAATCAAATCAAATCAGATAAAATACAGCTGAAAGAACAAGGACTTGTACTGAATAATAATGTTGCTGTCTTACCACTAAAAGGTCATTAATAACACCTGTGAGTCTCAGTGTAATATCATTCCTGAAGCTGAACTGAAATGGATCAAGAATTGTGCTGCCACTTGTCAAATCTGAGTGGGACAGTCCCATACATCTCAACCTCTTAGTGCAAGAAATCCGGACAATGTATGTTAAAATGCAGGGGACAAGAGCCTGAAAACAGGGGCAGATTTTAAACATTGCTCTTATAAACTTAGAGAGTTGCTAAAGTAACAGTGTTTGTTTTAACATACATTTTCTGAATACTGAAGTCTCAAACTGAAATGTATGCCATTATTTAGTGAGTTCAGTCTTCAGATCATCCCAGTGATTTGGCAGAAAACCATACATTTTATGAGGGACTGGCCAAAAATATGAGCCAAAAATCTGAGCATTCTGTGAAAATCTGAACAGCTGAGAGGTATGTTACAGTCCTGTTTTGTATCTCTTTGTCCTAAGTCCTACAGCAATACATATAATGTCCCTTTTTGACACTGAGACAAGAGTTACAGATTGAGATTGCAAGATCAATTAACAAAGACACAGCATTTTCTCCTGCTTTTTGCTGCAAAATAAAGCAAAGTGATAAAGATAAACTTTATGGGATATTTAAAAATGGTTAGCACTTATATGAAGAACTAATTAGCACAAGCCAGTGTTTTTATTTTTTTTTACATACTTTTGCAGATTTTGACTAAATTGGCTAGTTACGCATCATAATTACACGTACTTGAGATTTGTTTTGCCACATTTTTTTACAGTACATAAATTACAAGGGGAAAAATAGCACACAGTCTGCACTTTGCAGCAGCATTTTCTGCATATCTTGATCTTATGGTTTGTCTTCCAGCAAATGTTATTTAACTAAAATTTCAGCTTGGATTTTGTTTTGCAGCAAAAAGCATCAACAATGGGTCTGGTAAGTATAGCTGCAGTTATCTATAAACAGCATTTATGAACCTGTCCACATTATATTGTGGGACCTCTTTAAAAGTTTAACGGTTAATAGAGGTATTCGGTTTAATGTACTTGAATTCAGTCAACGTATTAGGTATTATTCTTCAGTGAATTAACCATGAAAAGAAAAAAAAATGAACATAACATACCTTGTTAAGTATAACATCTTAGCTTAAACAGATTGCCCCCACTGATTTTCCTTCGAAATATAAAAGGTTGCAGATGAAATTTTCTGTTGCTCTGAGCCCTCTGCTATAGTCATGGTTAGGGCAATAAAAAAAGAAATAACACATCATATAAGTAAAATATGTCAGCTTATACTGTCTGCTTGCCCCCCACTTAAGCTTCTTCAACAATATAACATATTGTACCTGGAATTTTCTAATTTTCTGCTGCCAGTGCTGTGTGTTATACTGCTAAGTATCCTGAGTTATAGTCACATTCTAAGCTAATAAACCAAGAAATGCACATAACCCTTTGTAATACATCAAGGCACTGAGGAAATTTATAACTCATAGGTTGCAAAACACAAATCTAGCATTTGTTTATAGACAACAGTAGTTTTTCACATATAAAATCATTATGTACTGAATAGGTTCTTTCATATTATTCTGCATGCAGTTTTTAAATAAGGAAGAGCTCAAGAGACCATTCTCTTCTTTGCGGTCTGCCTGTTTATGCAGAAATTGTAAAAAATTGCCTTTTTCCTGAAGTAGTCGTACTGAAAGCATTTATGTAGGTTTAAGGAGTCACACATCATTTCTTTGAGAAGGAGAGGTTATTTAGGCGTAATAAAAAAAAAAAGATCTTAATAACAAATTCGCTGGACACTGTCTGTACTTCTACCATGCTGTTAAGGCCTGGAACTCCTTATCTCTTTCTGTCACATCAATACCCTCCCTCCCATCCTTTAAATCCATGCTCAAAGATTTCCTAGTCAAAAGTTGGCTTTGTTCTTGCTCAACACCAGGATAACCTATATCCCTAAATCCGAACAAATGCTTATTCATACCATACATCTCCTTGCACTCCCTCCTTCACCCACTTTCTTACTTCTATCAGTTTCTATCCCTTTGCTTTCTGTCTAAGTATATTGTAAGGGTTCCTATCAGCAGACCGAAGATGCATGTTTCCGAATGCGTTTTGGTCGAACTGAAAACACTGAAATGGCAAAATATCAAAGAGGCATGTAAGCAAATTCTTTCCCTGGGAACGAATTTGCTTGGCCGCTTTGGTACTTTGCTGTTTTCGGCACTGTAGTGCGGTCTCAGAGTTGGTATATTTAAGTAGGGGGGTGTAGGGGGTGAAGCCCCCCACTTAATGTTAGATTTTAAAATGTTTTCTTTCTTTTTTTTTTTTTTTTGTTGGAACAGCGATTTTTTTCCCCTTGGAAAAAGTTGCTGTTCTGACAGTTCGGTTTTGTAAGCTTTCGCTTACATGGGGTCGATTAATCACCGTTTGCTTACCTAAGTGTTCGGTGATCTAATATAGATGCTATTGTAAGCCCACTTTTCTTTCACTTTATATTGTAATTCCTGTTTGCATTACACTAACTTACTTTTACTTTCTCAATAACCTGGCTAAATTTTCTCTAACTATTAAATTATTGTCGTATAACTTAACCAAAGTTTTCATATTATATCTAATTGGTATAATTATTTAAACTGTATTTGCTTTATTGCATTATTTTTAAGGACTGTAAAATTATTGTTCTTCAAATGTTTTGTAATACTTTAAAGTTTTTCTCCCAGGGCCTATTCTGAAAATGGGTCCTTACCCAGTAAGACTTTCTCGTTAATGAAATGTTAATAAGAAAATAGATAACTTATAAATTTGGATGGCAGTATTCCTGGAAGCAGGGAAGTGTTTTGGGGCTGCTGTATACCTTAGATCTCTTCGTGCCTTGTGGCCTTTCCATTATGTCACAAGGAACACTTTACTGGTATGACCGTAGGCAGGATGCTCCTCTACAGTGAAGAGTTACTGCCTGGTGCATAGGACTGGGTACTACCATACACAAGCATTCATTAAAGCTGTTGAGCTCCTCAAACTGCAGGAAGAGGAGAAAACTTTATTTTTTTACTTACTTTATATAGTGCCTGAGTTGATTCACCAAGTCTCTTAACAGAAGCTGGATACTGCAGTACCTAATCTAACACCCTCCATCTATGATCTCATGACTGGCTATTTGATCCCCACCTCACCCCATCTGTTGGTTTAGCTTAAACCCAGGTCAAAAGGCGTGCCCCCCTCATCTCTGGGCTTGCCAGTTATACAGTATCCCATTGCTAAATGAAAACTCTCATTGCTATCATCCATTATCCAGTAGACTGTAGATAGCATGGATTGTGCTGGACTTTACATGTTTTATTTCACAATCATGTGGAAATATCAACTCATGACTTTTGTACTATGGACACTGTCAGATATAACTCTGTTTTAAATATATTTTTATTGTACTAATCACATTTGCATGCCTTGTGTCAGTCTGGTTATATTTGATGACGCTTGGAATAATAATCCATACATATGAGATACCTTTTTGTGAAGTAAGACAAATCTGCATCCTGCATATTCTGGCACTGGGTATGTTACTGTCTCTTACTCTGGCATGTGATGACATGCATTGCAGTTAGCAGAAGTCTATCCTGACATGATCTATTTGAGGTGACTTTCCTACCCATTACTTTATATGGCCTGTTCATGGAACTTTGCTATTTTCAAATATGTTTCAGATGTCTTATCAATTGGAACCTGCTATTTTGTCAGCGTTGAACATAAAGGCTTAGCATCATCTTGTTTCTTCTGGGAAAGGAAAAAAATACTGAATACCATTCCTTACTCAGAATTTGAGTTCAGATCTTTGCAGATTTTCTTCATTAGATCAGAAGGTTTGAAAAAATTCTAAAATGTATCATAAAGCATCAGGAGTACTACTGAGTCTGGGCTACTAGGAGTACCCAGGCTCGCTAGGAGTACCCAGCCCCTCAGCTTGACTCAGATTGCTTCTTCCTCAGTTATTACTGCATAGTGTTTCCCACCCCCCCAAGCTTGACTCAGATTGCTTCTTCCTCAGTTATTACTGCATAGTGTTTCCCACCCCCCCCACGCTTGACTCAGATTGCTTCTTCCTCAGTTATTACTGCATAGTGCTTCCCACCCCCCAAGCTTGACTCAGATTGCTTCTTCCTCAGTTATTACTGCATAGTGTTTCCCACCCCCAAGCTTGACTCAGATTGCTTCTTCCTCAGTTATCACTGCATAGTGTTTCACAGCCTCCCAGCTTGACTCAGATTGCTTCTTCCTCAGTTATTACTGCATAGTGTTTCCCAGCTCCCCAGCTTGACTCAGATTGCTTCTTCCTCAGTTATTACTGCATAATGTTTATGATGTCCACTGTGTTGCCATATGTTTTGGCTATGCATATCCTGTGTCTCACATTGGACATAAGAAGAGATGCAAACCAAATCTAGGAGGTTGCGTGAGTTTTATTAAAAGGATGGTTAGAAATAGGGACTAGTCACTCAATTATTCATATCCAAGGAAGGAATCCATACTACATACAACTATGAACAACATTTGTCCAGTAATCCACAGAGAATCCAAAAACCCAGAGAATGGAAGCAACTCTAGCCAGGATTTAACAATCTGCCTTGAGATGCATCCAGATAAGGAGGTGATATCAGTTATTTTCAGAGGAAATACATCTGAAAATAACATTAAATCTTGGACAGATGCTATGGAGAGTTTTACTTCTATTGAGAGCAATTTTAGCTGTAAAGATTTGGACTTTCTCACATTCTTAGATCGAAAATGCCTTCTGGTTGATAAGATAGGCTGGATGAAGCAGTTTTTCCACAGCACACACGCAGGTGATATGCTGGTAAATAAGACGTGGAAGAATCTTCTCTGTACACCAAGATAACCTTCTATTCAGAGATTCCTACTTTAAAGCACATAATGCTCATCAAACATAAGTTTGTCCTTAAGAACATGTATCCATCTTCAATGGCATTCTAACCTGCATGTTGTCCACCACAGAGATTGGTGGACAATTACTGTCATTGTTCACATAAATTTATAAAATTTCGGCACACATCTTCTGTACCTAGTTGATGAAGGGCACATGGTGCAACCTTTCTAATCATTGAAACAAACTACTGATAACCAACAATAACACTACAACCATGAAGACGCTAATCAAGTAGAAGTATAATGTCTTTAGTTTCATGTTAGCTGAAGTCTGGGAGACCTATGAGAAAAGAGTCCTTTAATGAAGGGAAATAAAAGGTTGTATGGCTATGTGACTGGTGTATTAACAAGTCAGAGGTGAAGACACTTAATGGAAGGCCAAATCAAGTGAATATTGTTTATTGGCAGTAGTAGTTATCTGAGCAAACCTAAGACCACCCAAGAAATGAAAAGTCTATATTATGAGAAACTGACTCACGTGTTCTAATTTGTAGGACAATAATTCACTTTCTAATTATCTTTCCCAAAGATTCCAGCATAGGGGTTACTACAGTCCATACTTGGAAGTTGCAGTATTCTTGTGGCAGATATGTCCATGGGCAACGTCTAACACTACTATAGCAATGAATATGAGGAATAAACAACAAACACCCAAATACTTTACTACTTACAGAACAAACATCAACAAAATATATCTATTATACAGAAATGCTGATCCATTTTACTTATGCATACATTTTTTTACTTATATGTACATTTTTAAGCTCAGTCCTTTCTGATACCTCTACTTTTGTATGCAAAAGAGGAATGAATTTAGGACCAACGTAAGGTAAACACAAATATAATGTAACTATCTTATATAAGTTATATACCTACTTCTGCAAGCCCTTTTAGTAAGCCAGTTTCCTTGCTATCAATGCAGTGTCTGTCCATAGATCCAGAAAACCAAAACTTTTTCTACTAAAACACTTGCAAATGCTATAGCATAACACTGTTTTATAATGCACATCACTGACTTGACAATATAGTTAGTAAGTTGTATGGGTGTGGAGCCTTCTATATTGGTTAAGTCTCTCATCTGCTCAGAAATAGAACACTCTAAAGAAATCTTTATCTTCTTGGGTAGATAGAGTTATATACACTATGAGTAAGTACAGGAATATTATTGGCCCCCATGCTTAAATGCTGCCTTGGACTTAGTAAAGACAATATGCAAAGTCTTTACTGAGTCATATGTGAGTTATTTCTGTCAACTATGTACGTATGCATATGGGTTAAAGGTGATTACCCTTTTCTGTACCACTTAATCAGCTCACCTTTGTCTTTATAGGTTCATAGGTAGATACTAGGCTATCTGCCCCAGGGCATTTATAAGCCTAGCCAGAGTGTATTTGGCTTCCGCCTCCCTATTAGATTAGCCTACTGTGCCTCTGTAAAGTAGGTCACAGAAGGTACCCTTTTAAGATTAGTTTACTGTGCCTCTGTCTAGCAGGGACACAGAAGAGATCCCAGGGGTGAATTTGCGATTTCCCATCCACGCGTCCAGATTTCGCTTGAAGAGGGTCAGCGAGGGGCTATGTCTAACATGAATTGGGATTCTATTCCAGAGTGAGGGGAGCCTCTGGGAAATGAATCTGTCCATCCAGCATGTCATATTTATTTTTGTGCTGAGGTTTAGGTCCCTGGAGCGTGTAGCTCTAAGGGACTTGGATTTTTTGAGGTGGAGCATGTCCATTAATTCTGGGTTTGACATGGCTTTGTACATCAGGCATAGATTGCCTCTGAGTAGGCGGTAAGCAACTGAGTAGAGCTGGAGTTTCTTTAGTCGAGCTGCATAGGACATCTGTTTGTAGCCCATGATCCTCTTGGTGAGGTACTTTTGGGGTCTCTCCAGTTGCTGCAGGTGTCGGGTAAGGTACATCCCAAAAGGGGCATTGTATTAAATTATGGGCCTGATGAGTGATGAGTAGAGGGGCACAATGACCTCTCTTGATCTAGATGCGAACCCTTTCGTGATAAGGTGGGCTATATAGAAGGTCTTTCTAACCACTTTGGCAACGTGATTATCAAAGGAGAGATTACTATCTACATTGGTCCCCAAATCTCTAATTACTTCTTCCGTACTTAATGGATTACCACCTATGTGGTAATTTGTGGGCACCTTGTTCTTCCCAAAGGGGATGACTATGCACTTTATAGCATTTAGCTTGAGGCCGTGGCTCTGGCACCAAGCATCCATCTCTGTGAGACCCTTTTGGAGGATGGTTGTGTCAGCTGGAGATTCGATTATGGCCCCCAGTTTGCAGTCATCCGTGAACTTTGTCAGCCATTATCCCCCCATGTTAGCCTGAACCTCAGAGAAGTATATACCGAACAAGAGAGGTTGCAGAACTGAGCCCTGTGGGACACTACTTGTAACTGGTTTGGATTCGGACATGGCACCTGCAATTCTGACCATGTGGGTTCTATCTCTGAGCCAGTTTGCAACCTATCTTGTGATATAGGGGTTGATATTTCAGCTGGTAAGCTTATTTATGATGCCCGAGTGGGGTATTGTGTCGAAGGCTTTTGTGAGGTCCAGGTAGGCTGTGTGGACTACCTTGCCCTCATCTATGGCTTTGGTAACTGTTTCAAAGAAATCAGCTAGGTTTAAGAGGCAAGATCTGCCCTTAACAAAGCCAAATTGGGTAGGGTCCAGTGGCTGGAGGCTCCCAATGTCTTTGTTTATGAGTTCCATGATAATACGCTCCATAGCTTTACAGACCAGACTAGTCAGGCTTATGGGGTGATAGTTTCCGGGGTCCGTTGTGGCACCACCTTTGTGGAGTGGGACCACTGTAGCTGCATGCCATTCTTTGGGTACATATCCTGTAGTAAGGCTAAGTTTGAACAGTGACTTAATGTGAGGGTTCAGTTCTTCTTGGAGCTCATGTAAGACATAACCTGGGACACCATCCGGTCCCATAGATGCTGTGTTTTTTGCTTTGGAGAGGGAAGCTTTCACCTGTGCATCTGTGATGTCAGGGAGGTTACATTCAGTTGGGATAGGCATTTGCTCCTTTGGGGGGGAAGGGGGGGAGAAGTTTGTGCTGAATCTGTCTGCCAGGATGTTGGCTATGTCTGTAGGTTCGGTATATTTTGTACCGTTATGCAACAATTCAGAGCATATCTGGGAGTTTCCACCCATGTTCCTGACATAACTAAAGAAGGCCTTGTGATTGTCTTTAGTGTCTAGGGCAATTTTTCTTTCGAAGCTGGCCTTTGATGATTTTATGAGGGATCGAAGTTTCTTGCTAATACTGATCAGAGATGCCTTTCCTTTTGGGGATTTTGCTCTGTCGTGTGGTAGCTTCCTCCTTCTGTTGTACAGCTTATTTATGGCCGGGGTGCACCAGACCGGTCTCCTGTTTTTGGAGGAGTGAGTCTTGGTTTTATTTGGGATCGCATGATCCATGCATTCCTGCAGGTGCTCATAGAATGTATTTGTAAAGGATTCTGCGGATTGGGCTGTATTATCCTCTGGCCCAGGGGCTTTGAAGGATTCCACCGCAGTCTTGAGAAGTGCAAAGTTGGCTTTTGAGAAATTCTTTACAGTGATTTCCTTGGCTGGGGGTGGGGACGGGATATGGATGTCCAGGGAAATTTGTTTATGGTCTGATCTTACCAATGAGGGGTTTACCTCTGGTGTGGAACATAGAGTCCCCATGTTGGTGATGACCAGGTCCAATATGTTGTTCCCTCTTGTGGAAGTGGTGACCAGTTGTTCCATTGCATTAGAGTTTATAAATTCAAGGAACCGTTGGGCAAAGGTGTTTGGGCTTGAGTAGTTTTCCCAGTCAATGCTTGGGTAGTTGAAGTCACCCAATAACATAGAGTTTGGAGAGACCTTCATATTTTCCAGTGTTCTCAGGAATGCCAAGTGGGGTTCCTGTAATAGGGAGGGTGTTCTGTAGCAGGCTACAAACTGAAAGGCAGTTTTTCCCGCTGTTAGTTGCACATGGATGGTTTCCGATGCTTCGTGCAGTGCCACTAACCTGGATGTGTAGGTATCTTTGATTAATATAGATACTCCCCCTCCTTTTGTGCTTCGGTCCGAGTTTTGGGGCTGAAACGCATGGTATGATTTATAACCTGGTAGTGCTAGGGTGCTCTCAGGAGCCTTGAACCAGGTTTCTGTTACTGCACAGACATCGATTTTCTCCATACTGAGGAGAGCTTCGAGTGCGTGCATCTTGAGGTTTAGACTTCTGGCATTGAGTAGCATTACCTTTAGTTTTTTTATCCTTGGGTTGTCTATGGAGGTGGGTTTGTCCTTTGAGCCTTGCCTAAAAAAGGCACTATGGGGGTGGCAAGAGTCTTGGCCAGTATACAAAAGCCTAAGGGTGACAGGTGCAAGCCATCCCTAGCGAAGCAATGTGGCATGTCGAGCATGTCATCCCAGGCTGACAGACACTGGATCCCCTTTGAATGACACCAATACTTTAGCCAATTGTTGAAACTGATCATTTTGTCTTTATACTGTGGCATCATTCTTGGTGAGGGCAAGATGCTACTCAAGGTCAGGGTCAGACCAGCCTGGGCTACATGGTCAGAGAGCTCCTCTATGTCTCTTTTCATGTAGTCCAGGGAGGTACGTTTCAGGTCATTCACACCAGCATGGACAATGACGGAGTCATACTTCTACTTGCTTTGGAGTGACCTGAGTGCTTGCATTATGTGGCGGATCCTGGCACCCAACAGGCAGCTTACAGTGACCTTCTCCTTGTTCGGTCTGGTGAGCAGGACGACAGTGTGTCGGACAATGGAGTCCCCTATAACAAGTGTATTTGGTGTGTTGTTTGGCCTTAAGGGCTGTGACTGTGAGGCACACTGATTTTGTGAGATATGTGATTCTTGGGTATTGTTGAGGGGTGGCTGTTGCTTGGATATCTGCTTAGGAGGTCTTTGCTGTTTAAGCATATTTTTATTTAGAGCCTCCGAGTATCTTTTTGTGTGTTTATGTGTTGGGTATGCAGATGCAATAGGTCTGTGTGAGACTGGATTTGTGGTGTGGGTGGTTACCTTTTCCTCCTGACTGACTGTGCCAGTCTTGGGTTCAGAGAGCTCTGCCCCCAGTTTGGCTGTGTAACTGCATCTCCCACATGTATTAGAGTTTGTTGGAAGGAGGAGAGGGTTGTCTGTGTACATAAGGGAATTGTAACATTGCCTCAAAATTCCCAAATTCACCAGCTGGACTGGAGAGTAACCTTGAAACTGACCCTTGGACATACCAGATTAGTACAGGGAACTGGCTTTTTACTGATCAGATTAGGGAAGGGAACTGATTTTTCACTTGATCAGGAAGGACCAATCGGGAGCCTAATACTTATGAGAAGTCAAGGAGGGTGTAGTGCTTTAGTTAGTTAGTGTTTACTTATAAGAGATGAGCAAGTGCAGGGCTTTAGAAAGAGAATAGAGTGATTACTTTGAGAGTTTGAACAGTTCTAAGGGAAAACGTGAAGAGCAGACTTTGTGGACCCTGGAATAGTTTAAACCTGTTTAGGCGGCACTGCCCGACGCTGCTCAGTGCGCAAAACCGCGCAAAAAGAGAGTTGTAGGGTTTTAAGAGAGAGAGCGATCAAGGAGTTTAGAATTGACCCAAAATGGCCAATAAAACTGCAGCTTCTAGGTAGTAACCACTCCTCCAGGGACAGGCAGGCTGTTCAGTGTTAACCACTCCCACTGGTGAACACAGAGCCTTCCCTTTAGCCCAAGCAAGCACTGGCCTTCTAGAAACTTCCAAACAGTTCAGAACAGCAAATGTGTAACTGAACTTTCTTAACTTTCAGAAAGTGAGAAAAAAGCAAGATTTTTTTTGTTTTTTTTTCTTTTTGTTGCAGTTTAAAGGTAACAGAGATACACAAGCAGCAAAATAATCGCAACAGTGCAATAAAAGACCCCACACTTGAGTGCTTCTTTTTTTTTATTCAACATTATTTAAACCAACCTTGTCAAGTTAGCTAAATATGTCTATTATTATCTATTTAATTATTTATTTTTGGGAGCACCGTTGCTTATTGAGTTTTAATAAAAAGTACATGTATTCTAAATTCAACTCAGTGGATGATGTTTGTTACACTGCTATGAAACTGATATGTTATGGTTGATTTCATCAATATCTGTTAGATTGAAACAAAGCTTTTTCTCTCAACATGTATATATGCTTGTTTTTCATGCACAGTTGACTACAAATGAAATCAGTGATTTCACACACACACACACACACACACACACACACACACACACACACATTTGTAACGTTTAACTTTTTTCATTAGATCCCATTCCCTGTATCTGATTCAATAATGTTAATATATTTAGAATATTTTCATTTTCTGAATAAGGTTAATTTATACAAAGTTTGAATATTTTAAAAGCAAAGCAACTGATATTCTTATATTTAAAGACTAGGACGGGGTTTCATTTACATCCACTGTTAAAGCCAATACATATCTATCTAGCTATCTATCTGTTTATATATTTTTTGAAACTAAGACTGTAGCTCTATTAAGCAATGTAAATGCAAATGAATAATATATTTTGGTGTGCCCTGTTTATCCTTCACCTGTGGATACAAGTTCTGCAGTTTAACTAATAATAATATCCTGAAGTCAAATGTTTTATCTCCTTGTCTGCCCTCAGAGACATCTGTCATTGATGTCTATGCAAAACAAATTCCTCAGCTATGTTTTTTCTAGATTCTTAGCTTCTTGCTTGTCTTTTGGATTTTCTCATCTGCAAGATTGCTTGATTTTATTTATGCTGTGCATCCATTGAAGGAATAAACTCTTTTGGCAGATCACTTCTCCTTGTTTAGTTACCCAGCTGAACTTGAACATTCATTCTGTTAGTCCAGCTGTTCCAGTAGTGTGCTTTTAACTTCTTTTTAAACCACTTGGGATCTTTTCTTCATGTCCTACTGTACATCACGATTATATATTTTTCCATTCGCAGTCTTATTTCCCTGCTCCACATCCTTTGTTTCCATGTTGTTCACCTCTTACCTTAATTATAGCCTGTGTCACAATTTCTCAGCACTTCTGGATTCATAGAGTCAATACCGACTGAGACACAGGAAACTTTTCTTTCCAGTTATATGTCATTCTTGAAATGTTATCCTCTCCACCTTACTGTCCTTCTCCTCCTCATTTTATACCATATTTTCATCCAGGTCATCACTAGTAAATCTTCCTTGAACCCTAGTTGATAATTGTAGTTAATCTTTCTTGAACCCTAGTTGATAATTGTAGTTAATCTTTCTTGAACCCTAGCTGATAATTGTAGTTAATCTTTCTTGAACCCTAGTTGATAATTGTAGTGAACTTTCCTTGAACCCTAGTTGATAATTGTAGTTAATCTTTCTTGAACCCTAGTTGATAATTGTAGCGAACTTTCCTTGAACCCTAGTTGATAATTGTAGTTAATCTTTCTTGAAACCTAGTTGATAACTGATCATTCCCTCAAAGGCTATTATCCATCTTTCTCTCTCTCTCTCTCTCTCTCTCTCTCTCTCTGGTTTCTGCCCTTTGAAACTACTGGTAGATTTTGGAATATACCCCCCCCACCACCATATAAACTTTTCACACATCAAAGTTTGCAGCTGCTTTTCAAATTCCCTTCCATCATGGCCTAAAAGTCTACAGTGAAATGACTATGAGGCACTAGCCCTTTCTGTCCTTTGATGTTTCCTAAAATAAATCAATTTATTTTAATATCTGTTTCTGTGCAGAGACACTTTCTTTTCCTGAGACATATCTACTAACTTTATTCATAACATTCATCTTGTTTTGAATGTGAAATGTTGGATCATTTAGATTATTTAATATAATTTACACAGTAAGATGTACAGTGCTGAGGTTGCAAGATTTGTAGGCAGCAGCCCTGCATTGTCCTTGTTCTGCACAGCATGTGTGCAACTTTTTCATTTAAGGATGAGGAAACCAGATCTTGCTGCTCAATAGATGTGTGTGTGTGTGTGTGTGTGTGTGTGTGTGTGTGTGTGTGTGTGTCTGCACATATAGCAAAGTAGAGTATAATTCCTATGGATTCGCTATTACTTTTGGGCACTGAGTTCAAAGTGAAGTAGAGAAGGCCTGAGAAACAGAGTTCATAATCCTGCTCTGTATCTGTTAGTATGACATTTATTTGGGTTTAGCTGGTGTGGGTGATGTCCCACAGTATCTGTTTCATTAGTTGATGTTAAAGCCAGACTTCAAGAACAAGAATTTTTACTTATATTTTATTTTGCCTGTTTGTTGTTCCTCTCTATACTTTAGGTGGCAATAGTGTTGATTCAAGAACTACAGTCCCTCTACCTGACAGATCCAGTAAGCAGGCAAATGAATAAATAACTAAATTAGTAACTGACTATGTCTCTAACAACTACGTTCTTATAACTAGATTGCCATTGCATTCCAAAAAAAAAATGCACTTTCAGTTCCAAATCAGAGGCCAATATTCATCAGTAGGTGTAATTTGTGTAATTAGAGTTCAGATTTAAGGACATGCAGTTAATTAGGCAGTGTTGCTATGGTAGTGTATATGTTTGGAATGCAAGAAAAAAAGCAACTTGGCCAATATAGCAAAGTACTGGCAATACCCAAACAGTGCAGATTGTACTTTGCAATTGAGAAAGAAATAAAACTAGCTATGGTTTTCCTATCTATCTTCAGGATTAATGTTAAATTATTGGAACATGCTAAGTGCAGTCCCATGAGATGCAAGTCATTGACTGGTGTTTTCCAATAAGTATCATTGCAGACCTTTTCCCCTTAATACACACTGACATTGATTCAAATGTGTGTGGCTGTTCAATTTTTCTCTGTGGTTATGTTGACATATGGGAATTCAAGAGTATAATGGCAGAGATGATGTATTCATAGGAAAGGCTATGTCAAGGACTAGGAAATAAACTGTATATTATTAAATGCTTACCATGGCTGACTTTTTTTTCAGACCAAGATAGTGATTGGAAATACAAAAAATTTGGTTGCATGCTCTCCCCATGGTTCTCAATTTATATGGATGTAAATGCTAACAGATGTTTAATTTGTACCTGCTCAAAATATCAAAATATAGTGCCATGACATTTAACAGTAGAAGAAATATAATAACAAGTATATGTAACGTGATAATGCAGATATTTTAGAACAGTACTTCAACAAAAGAGCGTTGTTCTAGTTTTAAATATTGTTCCCTGAAGTTGCTAACAAGCAAAATGTATTTTTAGTATTTGATAATTTCTTAAATTTGTATGAAAATTGAATAATATTTTCCTGTCATAAAAAAGGAAATTGAGTGTTGCAAATCTGACTCTGTTATTCTCTGGTTGAGCAGAGAGATGAAACTAACATTCTACATCTTTTGAAACTGATATCTAGTTACTCCATCATTGTTTTAATTTGAATCCATCTAACTTTCTATTATTTTTAACATAAAGTTATTATTTTTCAGTGTTTGTGCTTCCTCCAACACATGCAGATATCCATTAGAAATCTATGCATGCCCACCATTCAGAAATGACTGCTAATTTGGTGATGAGTTCTTAGACTGATAGAAGCACTTCTCAAAATCTACCATACATTCAGCATGTTTACACAAGAATCCATCCTGATATTTGCTCAATATCATGTCCTTGCTGTGGACCACACCAGCAACCTCTGATATACCAAATGAATCACTTATTGCAACCTAAGCAGTCAGATGCATGTTTAACCTGCTTCTTCATGTTGTCTTTCCTTTGTTTTTCTTTAGAAGTGTGCATGTGTCTAATATCAAGAAAAGCAGCATGTACATTATTTAATCGATTAAACTGATTTTTCTTTAATGAAGTTCAAAATGGCATTTCTTTTTTTGTAGCAAACATGGAATGGCTCCATTACAGTGCTGTTTTTCACTAAAATTATATACCTTATGTAGCAGCAAGCACATAGTAGCGCCTTTCTGGTCCAAATTAGAGAAGAACTTACATCCATTTATCTAGTAAGTTTTTTAAAGATTTGTATTCTAAGTCACACAAGGTAAAAACTCAACTATCTGGGAATATCATGAACTTACAAGTTACTAAAAAAGTATGCCTATGCAATTTAATGAAGGAACTTCTTAGAAAAATTTAGGATCTGTTTTTCATTTAAGTATAATTGGCTGTTATGTAATGGTAAATAATACCATACTAAGATTTATTTCAAAGATTGTGCTCATCCATTGCAGGCTGCACATTCAAAAACTCACTGAGACATAATCTGCTCATGTATAAGGAGTGCAAAGAAGTAGCTGTTCACTTACATTAGTTGTTTTTGGATGTAGATGGAAACTTGCATGTGCATGGAGGATATGGAAAACAACATGCATACACAGAGAGGATGTGCAAAACAACATGCAGGCAGGGAGGATGTGCAAAGCAACATGGATACAAAAGGAGAATGTGCAAAACATCATACATTCTCAGGGATGATTTGTAAAATAACATGCATACACAGGGAGGATATGCAAAACAACACAGCCACGGAGAATATACAAAATAACATACATGCACAGGGAAGATATGCAAAACATGCATACACAAGGGGTGTGTGCAAAACAACATGCATATGCATGGAGGGTGTGCAAAACAACATGTATACACAGGGGGTATGTGCAAAACAGCATAAATACACATGGAGGGTATGCAAAATAATATGCACACACAGGGAGAATGTGCAGACTCAGCCCAGAAGGCACTCCAGTAACAAATCAGTCAGAAGGAACAAACACTATGTGGTAGCATAACTGCTGCTCCAGGATGGCACCTACTAATACATCACCCACAGTGAAAATCAGATGTACCTTTTGAGTGAAGTATCCCCCAAACATCAAAAGCAGATAATTTCCATTGCATTTCAAACTTGTTATGCTTATACTATGCATGCTTAAAGAGATGTAAAACAAGTGCTAGTTTTTATACTGTGACTCTTGCAAGAAATTAAATGTATATTGAAAGGCACAATGGCTTGCATAAAAATACATGTGAAATATGGAAAAATTACAACTTAAACTCATACATAAAAATAATAAACAAAATGCTGTATGTATTACAATTTTTAGAAATTTTTAGAAACTTAAGCTGTGAAAAATTCATAAAGATTAAAATACATCTCTGTGTGTACAGTACCCAGTAACAAAACAAGAACATTTCTATTACTGAAGAGGATTAGCAGTTTAAAAACACAGACTTTAAATAAATACATTGCCTTCAAAAAAGCTAGATTAAGTATTACTTAAAAGTATATACCATTACCCATTGCTAGGGAAAAATATCACTTCAAATTAAGAAAAGTATGCAGCTAAATGATTCAATATATTAAACGTATTACAATATTTAAAAACATAAGCTGTGAAAAATCCATAAAGATTAAAATACATCTCTATGTGTACAGTACCCAGTAACAAAACTATTACTGAAAAGGATTAGCAGTTTAAACACACAGACTTCAAATAAATACATTGCCTTCAAAAAGCTAGATAAAGTATTACTTAAAAGTATATACCATTACCCATTGCTACTGAAAAAAAAATCACTTCAAATTAAGAAAAGTATGCAGCTAAATGATTCAACATATTAAATAAAATATTCTATTGAAAATTTGAGAAAAAAGTTCCATACTAACAACAGACAAAAATAATAGGAGGTACATAACTAAAAAAATGAAAAATCTAAAATAGATGCAATCTAAGTCTAATGTTTCTTTTTAAGTATTTTTAATATATCTAGTATGCTTAAAGCATTTAACATAAAAAATACTGAGTAATACATTCAGAAAAAAAGTTGTGCATTGCTTTACTCATGCCTACCTTATATAGTCATGAGAGCAAAGATCTTGTGACCAACCAATATAGAAAACCTGCTTCAGTCTTTAAAATGCCATATAGATACTGAAACCTACTACCCTAGAATCCAATGCACATACTGAAAGACATTGAAACTTGGGACATGGCACCCATCTGTTAAAGAATGCATATTCTCAGTCACTATCTCACTTACTCACTTTCTCAGTAAATACATATCTACCAGCAATTTGGAGAATGACAATTCTCTTATTGCACATCTTTAAGAGGTATGAGGAAACAGGGCCACATGGAGAAAACTCAGGTAGATAGAGGGGGATACATGCACATGCCACACAGAAGGCATCCCAGAAAGAATTGAAACAATGGGCCTCTTGTGGAGAGGTAGCAGTGATGCTGTGTGTGTCCCAGTGCTGTCCTTTATTGGAACTGATCAAAATACAGATAAAAGAACATGATAATTACCATGAATTATGTGTTGTTACTGGCACAAAGACTGCATCTAACAGCAAGTGACCTTGGACATATCTATTTATATGACTGCAATTTACTATGCCATTCTTTATTTATATTCAGAATTAGTAATATGAGTTCATGAAATGTCCAATAATTGTATTTTTCTTAAGTGGCTGATGTGTGTCCAAGACATACAGTGTATTCTTTCACAATACTGCATATCAACTCATTCAGTGAAAGGATTTAAAAAAGCAGCTGGACAGAACATGAAGTGCATTTCATCCCACTGGGCTAAGGTCTGTAAGCCAGACAAGAGGCAGTTTCTCATCACCCTCCCAAGTGTTTTTACATGTCGACCTGAAAGACCTCATTGCAGATATTAAGTCAGAAAACAGTGTATACATCAAAGGATTAATACCTGCAATAAGGCTGAGTTCCCCATTGATTTCAATGGTGATTCACTGTCTACAAACCAAGAAGTAACAAGGAAAAGTGCTTAAGAAAGAAAGTACACTGCTGCAGGAGTGGTTATATTATGCACTATAAATTCTGGTACCTTCCATTATTGTTCTAAACTGCACTCATTATTTGTAGTGCTCTAACACTGCAGAGGAGAGGAGGCAAACCTTCTCTGAACAAATGTGTCGATGCCAAATGTAAAAGTTGTTGTATGCTTTATATTTTGTTTATGTTTCTGTATGGACTTTGTCCTGACAGCAGCTGTGAACAATTTTGTAAAAGGCAGATAGCCTCATGCAGTAGCTGGTGCTATGCAGAGTTATAATAATATTGTTATTACTAGAAATAACTCAGACATACAGCAGCTCACATCACTGGTTGGGCAGATTAAGCTTGCTGGTCAAACTGTCAAATAGACTGATACGGTATCATTTATTTTAGCAAACAAAGGATAACAGAGTAATGTATCTATCACAACTAATGCAGATATTGGTAAATTCATTATATTTTTTGAGTTTTGTTTTCCCAAAGATATTTGGTAAACTATATAAAGCAAAGGATATTAAATTGGAAGTATCATAGCAGTGCAGTGAGGTTAATTAGGCTACTGGATGGTTTAACTTTGTAGAATCTGTACCTCCTGTTCAATCTGTATGTAAAAAATGGGATACCAAAAAGCAGTCTGCAGAAAGCAGTGGTTAGCACATCTCATTTCCATTCCCATGCCCCAATGTTCAGCCATTTTATACTTTAAAAAAAAGTTTCTTGCCCTTCCCCATTTAAAAAATGTCTTTAAAATTGAACCCGTCATATACAGTTATTCTAGATGCATGATCTACACATGACCCTACTTTTTAGCAAAATAATTACCTTTAAAGATGATGGGTCTTACTTGTAATTCAAAGTAAATGGTTTGTCAGTATGACTTTTTTTCTTATCGTTTAATTTTGAGGTTATGTGAGGTATTTTGCAGTCACCATAATGATTATTTATTAACTCTATGTTTCCAAAAATGACCAAACAATTTCCTTTTGCTCTACAGATAAACTCAGGAAAAGAGCAAAACATGCCAAGTTTACAGCTAGCGATGGATGGTTTTATTATCCTGAATGGACAAATAAAGACTTAAAAAAGTAAAAGGCTAAGTGCATTCAGAAGCCATGTAGCTGAATCACTGGTTAGTTCTTAAGGGGTCATTTATATGTATCCATGAGCTTTTTCTGCAAGATTTCAGCTGGCTAGGTTTTTCTTGTAGTTTTTATATTTAATTTGCTGTTTTTAATGCATTTCCTTTATTGCAGTTTTGAGATTATCCTTGTATGTCTACAATCAGTGGGTTCACCAATAAACTACACTGGAAATAATTTCTAGAGCAGGGGCTGTGTGCCACTGACACTTTACCAGGGATAATGCTTTCTAGAAAGAATACCCCCTGCTTTTATGGCACTTTAGTTTACTTGTGATTATGGAAATTGAAATGTCCAGATGCTCATCATCATCTTTCGGCTTTTCCCATTAGGGGTCGCCACAGCGGATCATTTCTTTCCATTTCTTCCTGTCCTCTGCATCTTGCTCTGTCACACCAACCATCTGCATGTCCTCTCTCACCACGTCTATAAACCTTATCTTAGGCCTTCCTCTTTTCCTCTTACCTGGCAGCTCCATTCTTAGCATCTTTTTCCCAATATACCCATCATCCCTCCTCAGCACATGTCCAAACCAACGCAATCTCGTCTCTCTTGCTTTGTCTCCAAACTGTCCAACATGAGCTGACCCTCCAAAATACTGATTCCTAATCCTATCCATCCTAGTCACACCAAGTGCAAATCTTAACATCTTTAACTCTGCCACATCCAACTCTAACTCCTGCCTTTTTGTCAATGCCACTGTCTCCAACCCATATAACATAGCTGGTCTCACTACCCTCTTGTAGACCTTTCCTTTCACTCTTACTGGTACCCGTCTGTCACAAATCACTCCTGACACTCTTCTCCACCCATTCCACCCTGCCTGTACTCACTTCTTCACCTCTCTTCCACATTCACCATTACTCTGAACTGTTGATCCCAAGTACTTAAACTCGTCCACCTTTACCAACTCTACTCCCTGCATCCTCACCATTCCTCTACCCTCCCTCTCATTTACACACATATATTCTGTCTTAGCCCTGCTGACCTTCATTCCTCTGCTCTCTAGAGCATATCTCCACCTCTCCAGAGTCTCTTCAACCTGATTCCTACTCTAACTACAGATCACAATGTCATCTGCAAACATCATAGTCCACGGGGCCTCCTGTCTGATCTCATCTGTCAACCTGTCCATCACTATTGCAAATAAGAAAGGACTCAGAGCTGATCCTTGATGTAATCCCAACTCCACCTTAAACGGATCTGTCGCTCCCACTGCAGTCCTCACCACTGTCACACTACCCTCGTACATATCCTGTACCACTCTTACATACTTCTCTGCCACTCCCGACTTCCTCATACAATACCACAACTCTTCTCTAGGCCCCCTGTCATATGCTTTCTCCAAGTCTACAAAGACACAATGCAACTCCTTCTGACCTTCTCTGTATTTCTCCAATAACACTCTCAGAACAAACATTTCATCTGTAGTGCTCTTGCCTGGCATGAAACCATACTGCTGATCACTAATCATCACCTCCCTTCTTAATTTAGCTTCTACTACTCTTTCCCATAACTTCAAGCTGTGACTGATCAGTTTTATCCCTCTGTAGTTACTGCAGCTCTGCACATCACCCTTATTCTTAAAGATAGGTACCAAAACACTTTCTCTCCACTCCTCAGGCATCCTCTGACTTTCCAAAATTTCATTAAACAATCTAGTTAAAAATTCCACTGCCATTTCTCTTAAGCACCTCCATGCTTCCATTGGGATGTCATCTGGGCCAACAGCCTTTCCATTCTTCATCCTCTTCATAGCTGTCCTTACTTCCTCCTTGCTAATCTGTTTCACTTCCTGATTCACTATCCCCACAACATCCAACCTTCTCGCTCTCTCATTCTCTTCATTCATCAGCCTCTCAAAATACTCTTTCCATCTACTCAACACACTCTCCTCACTTGTGAGTATGTTTCCCTCATTGTCCTTTATCACCCTTACCTGCTGCACATCTTTCCTAGCTCTGTCCCTCTGTCTAGCCAATTGGTACAGGTCCTTTTCTCCCTCTTTAGTGTCCAATCTCTCATACAACTCTCCATATGCCTTATTCTTAGCTTTCGCCACCTCTCTCTTTGCCATGCGCTTCATCACCTTATACTTATGTCTACTTTCTTCATCTCTTTGGCAATCCCACTTCTTCTTCACCAAACTCTTCCTCTGTATGCTCTGTGTACTTCCTCATTCCACCACCAGGTCTCCTTGTCCTCCTTCCTCTGTCCAGATGTCACACGCTACCTGTTTTTAAACTTCATGAGGGAGCACTAAGTAATTTTCAGTTTACAACATACAGTTATAAGGAGGCTTCAAAAGACAAATTAATTAGACAGTGGAATTACACTATTCTTATTCAAACTACTCTAGGCATTTGCTTTACTATTTTTATTCAAACTGCTCTAGGCGATTGATTTGTTAGGTTATCTAACCACTGCCTCCCTTCATAAAATTAGAAGCCCCATCAGGAAGCAGTATTGGGTCCTTTGTTTTGCAGGCTATTAACTCAAGTGTTTGAATACTTTTTATCTTTTGTTGCAATTCTTTTTATTTTTATTGTATTTTGAAAAAAAATAGACAGTGTCTGATTAAAGCAGCTGACTGAAAGAAAATATTTTACTCAGTATTTGCCAGGTGTTAACACAAGATCATGAGATGTTAGGTTTCAAGTGAACTTTCTTCCAGGAAGTGACAATGTTGAATGAATAGTATAATGTAAATAGGATTCAGAGATCCTCTCATGATGCAGCAATCCAAACTGATATGGACATGAAAGTACATAATCAGTTTTCCGTCACTAGTGCTAGACATTCCTTGTCTCTTTTTTGTTTATCAGCAATTAATGGTTGACACGGAATCCATAAGGGATGTGAATGGATGCCTGAACAACATTTCAGCCATTCTAAGTATTAACAATATAGTACACTAGTCCAAGACTACCTGCAAATCTCAGGACCTGGAATCTACTAGTCAGGTACTCTATCGATCAGAAGCTATGGTTATCCCTGAGCTGTCAACAAAAGTGAATGAATAATTAATTAACAATTACAGCACCTGAGCACAGCAATAAAATGTTATCACTGGATGTAATGGCAAAGTAAAAAAACTCTGAGGTAGAATTAAATAAAAATGCTAAAAGGTCATTGACAGAGTGTAGTAAGGCTGAGAATGACAATCTTATCTTTCATGTCTAAGGCAGAACATGAAAAGGGTCTGTGTCATAGGTGAGGGATAACAGTGAACTGAATTTAACCAATTAATTCAATAACTGATGATGACACCAATTCTTGTAACAACAATGCGATAGCAACATCACAAATCATTCCCAGCATCAACAGCTCCACTATTTCTAGTTAAGGACTGGTATTGATTATTGGTGACTCTACATTAAGAAGTCTAAAGAATATGTTATCAAGAAGTGATAGATTCAATCATCCTGAATAAAAAATGTAGTTGAAAAACATTGATGGTTCATTGGATCATGACAATTAATTAAATATTTTTGAGAGCAAGATCTGAGATTGTTATTTGCAAACATTTAATTGGGATAAAGTGAAAATACCCCCATCAAAATAAAATAAAATAAAAAATAAATACAATGACTAATTTAAATGAGTTTTACATTGAAAAATAAGAGCTTCAAACTTGGCCTGCTATTACCTATTGATGCTCAGTTCAGTTAAAAGATGTTCGGATTGTTTAACCTTAGTTTCTTCATTCTGTTCACATCATCATCATTCTTGTCCTTAGTTACACATACATGCTGTAGCAATATCTATTTGGATATCACTATTAACATTTTACTAGTAAATTACTACAGTAAACTCTCAGTTAACTGGCACTCATGGGGATTGGTAGATGCCGGATAACTGTACTTTCTGGTTGCTTGAGAGTTACTACTCAAAATAGGCCTGACTAATACTGTACACTATATTATTTGTTTGGTTTGACTTGCTCTCAGGTTGGGGAGAGAAGGAATTTATTCCTACCTTCCTTTTTAAAACTTTAAAACTCTAAAAACATAAGGTAGGTTTCTGGGGGGGGGGGGCATAAAGTGTAACACACAAATTGTACTATATTTCTTCGATTTGTTTTTTTTTTTGCCAGTTGCTTGAGAGTACCGGTTGCTTGAGTTCCAGTTAAACATTTCCTTAGAAATTGCATAGTTGAAAGGATGTCAATGGTCTTGTTTAATGAGTACTCCTCCTTGATTGAGAAGAGTATTGTAATCAGCATGTGGTTTTACCTTCTCCTAATTTGCACCATGCAGGTCTGTATAGAGATCCTTTCTTAGGTTTTCATAAAGTGTTATGACATGACAAATATTTCCTGGCTATTGCATAAAATAAATACATTTTTGCTTTTTGTACTAATCCAAAGCCTGTCTAACCATCAATTACATTTTAGTTGTCTAGAATGCAGGTCACATAAAAAGCGCTATATTATTATTTTTAGCTAATATTTGAGCAAAACAAGTTGTATAATGCTTAAACATGTCTGGTGTAGAAGGTTCAGAAATACCTGATAGCTCTCTTGATATCCTGCACATAATTATGGCTACATATAATATTCTTTACTAGGTGTATTCCTGTCTTACACCTTTCATGATGTAAATTTCATCTGATCAATAATCACTTGTGACTATTTTTTACCCTAGCTCTCATTTTGAAATGTAGAGCTTCTATCACAGCTACTAAACTATCAGAAATTCTAGCTATCTTTTTAGAACACTATCATGTCTCAGGGTTTATGCATTTGGCTGTTGCTTTGAATTCTATAAATACAGCAAATATCCTTTGTGATATGAGTGTTACACATATTCTTCTGCATGTTGTAAAGATATGCATTTAGTTTTGATTTATTTTTCCTGAAGGCACACTGATGCCTACAGATTGATCAATCTCTCACCTGTTCCTTTAATTCCTCAAGCACTAGGCAAGGACATATTCTTAATAGCTGTCCAAGATGGTGATAGGGCAATACAATTTAAGATTATTTTTATTTTGCCCTTCTTATAAATAGGAACCATTGTGCCCTATTTCCAGGGCATTGGAAGATTAAGTTTTTTCAAATACTCACTGACTTTTTGTGTAGTTAGTTTTATTCAGTTTTCTTCATAGGCTCACAGGTTCATAGGAAAACACTAGGCTAATAGCTTAAGGTCCCTTACAAGCCTAACCAATATAACTCAATTTTACTTACTATTTGGCTCTTACAGTCAAGTGGATGGCAAGTATTTCTGCCTGTGCATTGAGTGTCTTACAGATTGTCGCTGTCCATTATGGACAGAGGCACTACCCCATATCATGTTTCGTGTGTGTGTGTGTGTGTGTGTGTGTGTGTGTGTGTAGATATATATATATATATATATATATATATATATATATATATATATATATTTTTTTTTTTTTTTTTACAGACTCTGCTGCAGTCTGCGTCCCAATTTCCTTTCATTTGTCAGATATAATATCCCATTTTATCTGCAGTAACTTAAATATTTGTTTCCAGACATTTATTTTTTTTTTATTTTTATGTATTTATTAGAGTATCACCAGCACTTCTGGCCCAAATTTCAGTTTAAAGAAACAAATCCATGTCTTCCCATTAGTCACTTCTGCTGCAAAGCCTACCTCTTAACCAGGCATCCATTGACTAAAATGTCTTATTATTCTTGTTTATTGTGTTCCTGTTTTTCTTATATATTTTTTTTCTTTATGACCATGCTCTTTTCTCTTTTCCCTCACCTAAACATAACTGTTAGCAATCCTCCTTCACTTCCATTTTGAATACTTTTGCAGTAAGCTTCCTTCATCTTTATATAACCTATTAAACAACAGTTTCATGTTTTCTCCTCTTTTATCCCTCAACACTCCAGACTAGCTGATAACATGTGTAATTATCTCCTTAAACCCACCCCTCTTCTTACCATTTTTTTCTTGTCAATTTTACTCTTTGTTTTAGTAGATACTATCTAAAATATTTTCATTTCCCTTGAATTTCAGCAGGCTCATTTTTTCAATTAGACCGCCTTGCTCATTCATAATGTATGCTTTATCTAGACATCATTTTAGGTTTACAGGGAACCTTCATCAGGACATAATTTTTAGGCTTACAGGGAAATAATCACTTTCACTTCTAGTTTTAATGTCTCTTAATAACCACTCTCTCAGTTCTTTTGAGATTACATCATAGTCAATCATAGATTTAATCCCAGAAATCGTGTATGTGTATCCATTGTTGTTCTAAGGGGGGCCTGAACCATTAACTTATAAAGTTCTTTGGACATTATATTCAACAAATGGTCACCACTTCATTTACTGCTGAATCTTCAGACTTTCATCAATTTTTCTTTTTAACAGCTCTTCGTGATTATAGTTTTCTCTGATTCTTGAATTAAATGCATATTAGTAATAATGTGTATTTTAAGTGGGTTCCCCCCATGCCAACCATCTCTAAGGGCTCCCCCCAATTAAACCATACCCATTTATTCTCCTGTACTAATAAATTTCATCCTTACAGGAGCAAGATCTGTCTGGAGCATCCATTATAAATGAAAGTGTGAGATTTGATTGCATTCTCACTGTCAGCCAGGCAGTGACAGTTTTTGTATCGTTTAACCACACTCCTTTTGGGGGAGTTGAGCTACCCATGTCAGTGTGACTGCTCTCAATATTTTCCCCTTTTGACTCCCATACACACACTAATGAAGGATATCTTGGGGCTCTGAAAACCTAGCCTAGCATGCATACCATAATGCAATTGCTCCATGGAGGGATTCTTGCTGGACGAATCCTGTGTTACCTCACCATCCCTCTATCTTCCCCTGAGATGTGCACTCCCATTCTCCACTTTTAGCTTTCTCAAAAGCACAATCCACTAGTCAATGCAATATCATCTGGACTACAGTCAGGGCTTTATCCCCTATATCACCAGAGCTAGTTACATAGTGATTCATTTTCATTACATTCATATGCAATTTGCAGCTATTTGTCTACCATTTTCCACTTGATTTTAGTGTACTGGGAGCATTCAATATATATAGTCAAACAGCTACATGTCATTATCAGTAAATTTCTGAATGATAACATTAGTACAACATTTGTATGCATGCTCATCCTATTTAAGATTAAAAGGCCTTCACTCTGTCTATCATCATGTAGTTTTTTGACAGCAAAATACTAAAGCTTTCATAGTCCAGGAAATGTATCTATTCTGCATCAGTTAACTAGGATTTCTCCACTGATATACTTTCCTATTTTTTATAGAAATTACTGGTTTTCTGGATCACTCCAGTTTGCCCACACTTCTTCTATATTCCAGAATATGATTCTTCAATTTCCCTCCTTTTTTGCGTTCTTTCCCTTAGTCACCAGCTTTCGCTCCAATTTTCCTCACTATCTAACTACAACTCTATACAATAAATAACTAGCTCATCCGATGTTGATGACATCTGTCAGAAGTTTGCAAAACATCTGTAAGAACACCAGCTACCAAACTGCTCACATTTATCTCTTCCAGCTACCTATTGTCAACATTTTCCTTAGCTATTAGTTCCAAAAGGTAAATTCATTTTCTTTTCAGTTTCACTGGTGATTCATACTCATCCCTAGTGGGTCACATATCAAATATAATTAAGTCTTTTGAAACTCATATTTCACCTGTATTTTTAACCATTGTTACCTTTCTTAGGTACCATAATCTAACTTTCCTCCTACCCCTCCACTATTACTTCATACTTGCCTTTGATTTACTATACAATACAACTTTGTATGTATTGACTGTATCCATAAACAATTATTATACAAGCATCTGATTCTACCCAATACTTTTATCTTTCTTGTTTTTAATATAAGTTAAATCACTCCTATCATCTCTGTTCCCAATAACTAAGCATATCAGCTTTTCCTGTATGAAACCTTTCCTTTTATGGACACTTTCATCCTCTTTTCCAAACAGTAGTTCAATCTTAAAAATTTTATCACATACTTCATTAGAGCTGTCCATGTTTATAACCATAATGTTGTTCCTCCCGATCTTAAAATTTACTATCTTGCATATCCACACTCCGATACTATGTCATACAATCCGTGTTTTACCACTCCTTCTTTTCACCTCTGTCCTTTATCCTTAATACTCTGGGGATACTTTAAGATGTTGTATCATCTCCATGTCTTTAACATTTTCGTTGGACTTGCCTTTTGGTGTTATATAGTTTTTTTTTTTTTTTCTGAATTGCATCATCGTTTTCATTTTTTTGTCTCTTTCTTTATATTTCCTGGATCAGGCATCTTTCTTTACCACTTGTTCTTCCCCCTTTTCTGTTTGAAATACTTTGTAATATTTCAAACTTTGGGTTCAGAGCATGGTGCAACAAGTAATCGTTACCTTCCCTTCAGTCTTTGACATTTTGCTTATGCTGACCTATATACACTCTTTCCCAACATTATGGTCACTTTTATTTAGTTTTCTGTTTTTCATGTTTGAGCTTTTTACCCTTATATAAATCTCTGTAGTAATTTATTCAGTTGAACACTGGTTAATAATAGTCATACCCATTATCGACCATTTATGCTGTTTTTGGATTTTCAAATTGCTTTTTTATGTCAGTGTCAAGCATTACATTGTTCATTATAATTTCAGTATTTTCTACTATATTATCTACCTATCAGAGAAGCAGCTCGTACTTGAAAAATATTTGTGAAATGAGGGAAAATTCTTTATGAATTCTTACTTTCCAACATATCTTGTAGAACTATTATGAAAGTCTATTCATCTACTAGCAAATGTATTCTATTAAATTTAATTTCAGTGTCACCTGTCCCCTTATTAATATTTTTTTTACCAAACAAGACATCTACAAGATGGTCTTCAGCCTCCAGACTTCCCTTTTTCCTATTCAATACCTATTTTTCCTCTACTCATTTTTTATCCTCTAGAAGGTCCTAGAAACTGAAACGTCAAGTTTTCTAAATCTTCTCCTGTTAAACTTTCCATGCTATCAATCTCTATAGGTGAGAATAATCATGCTTCCCACCCATTTTGCTACATCATTATTTTCTTCATTGTATGATAAATATTCCCTTTGGAGTCCTTGAGTGTATAAACTCCTAACTATTCTACAATACGGTAATTAAGAAATACTTATAGGCAAACTCTACCTAAACAATCCAAAATCCACAATCAGTATAGCTGCCTACATCTCACCTCTTGCAAAATGCCAAGACTACCAAAGACATGCTTAGCTATTTATCATCTATGTTTAACCAAGAAACCACCCTGCTTGGTGACTTTAACATAGGTTGGATCTCTAACAAAACTAATTCTAATTCCCATACTATTAACTTCTTCCATTTCACTCAGCTGATCCACTATCCAACACAATTTGACAAAGTATAAACAAAAAATCCATACTAGACTGCATAATGAGAACCAACCCTGAAAAAAAGTAAACTAGTTAGCACCCTACCAGACTCTCTCTTTGATCGTCACCCGACCTAAGTCAACAGACGATATGGAAAAAGGTATCAATATAGTTACAAGTATAGAAATCTCCTGGAACAACCTCACATTGATCAGGATCTGACACGGGAATGGTTAAGGAGAAGTGAATTTAAACCAAAAGATGAATGGTTAATATTGGCAGCCCAGGATATGGGGAATACATACATGTTTTACAAAGTCCATTGAACATGTGGGAAAAAAATACAAATAAATGTAGGTACTTTAAAACCAAACTGGAAACAGTCACACATCTTGTTGCTGGCTATGATATACTAATGGCAAAGGGCCTGTATACTGAAAGGAATAATAATGTGTTGAGAGTGTTGCACTGGGAATTGCACAAATATTACAATATTGAACTAGCTGAGAAGAATTGGAAAAACGAGCCACAAAGCATTATAGAGAATGATGAAGCTTATATCACATGGGATCATCCATTATAAACAGTTCAGAAAACAGATGCAAGAAAACCAGATGAACCAGATGCTCCATGAAAAAAAGGCAAAGTAGCATTGATCATTGAAATTGCTACACCAAGTGATTATAGTGTCTTGCATATGCAGAGACACAAAGTCATAACAAAACAGGATTTGTGGGCAGAAATGAGGGCAATGTGGAAGAAGGATACTCAAACAGTTTCAATAATAGTAGAAGCAATGGGTCTCATAACAAAGAATTTGCAGTCATATTTAGATATGCTTCTGACACATGTAACTCCATATGAATTCCAAAAGGAATAAATTCTCAGCAAATTGCAGGTGCTGTGAAGAGCACTTTTGACTGATATGAATGATTGAAACAATACTAATTTCATGAACTTCAATAATACCTTGACTTAGGAATGGAGTCCATTCCCATTATGGTAATAGAAACCTGAAAGACATGGTGAAATTAAACACACAGAATTCCACAAGCCACCCAAGCCTGTGAGAAACTTAAACAGGTCTGATAAATCCATATTTAATGACACCCTTAAACAATGTGACCGGGAACCCCTCAAATACCTGCCTCCAGATGAAGCTGTCTGCCACTTCAATAACTCCTTATTAACCATACTAAACCAACAAGTCCCACTGAGACATAAAAGACTGAAAAGATCACCAAGGCAATGGTTGAGGGGAAAGTGGTGCATATCACCTTCCTGGACATGGCTAAAGTGGTTGATACAATATCCCGCTCAGGTATAGTTGACAAACTCACCAAACTAAGCATAAACCCCTACATAGCTCACTAGATTTCCAGCTGGTTCACAGACAGGACCCAGGAAGTGAGTAATGGTGATAGCACCTCGACTAAGAGACCAGTCACCAGTGGGGTAGCTCAGGGCTCCATGCTGGGGCAGCTCCTATTGGCATCTACTTTTCAGAAGTTAAGGGTCTTTGGCTGACCAAGTCTGCAGATGACTGCTGATTGGGCACTATGATATATTCCCCCATGAAACAAATGTCTTGCAAAAGGGTCTAACACAGACAAATAACTTTTTGCTAAAGTCATGGATTAAAAGTAAATGCAACAAATGCACTGTTGTGCCTTTTGGTAAAAATGCCACCCTGGCTCATTACTCCATCAAAAAGACATTCCTAAGAGTTGACCCAGTAATCAGGGATCTCAGACATTTGTAAACTTTAATCTGGCCTTTGACCAACATTTATTTTGCTTATTTATTTATTTATATATTTATTTATTTATTTATTTATTTATTTATTTATTTATTGCATTTGTTACTGGGATAGTCCTACTGGGTAAATAGATGGCCCTTTCAGAGAAGGCATGGGGAGAGAAACTTCATGCTAGTTAGAAGTTAGACAGATAACATACTGGTATTTAAAATGATTTATTAAAGTATATATAGTAGCTAAAATTTATTTTCAAGATTGTCATTTAGATTCACAATATGCAGTATGTTTTCCAAGGTATTTTAGGAGTTGTGGCAGTTAGAGACAATAATGAGAGTGAGCAAAAAGCTGATAAGGTGGGGTATATAGTAGAGAAAAGGACACAAATGAGTCCGACTAAAAAAGTTTGAGATGGAGGATGTTATAAGCAGAGTTACATGTATCAGATACATACCATATTGGCATGACAGATATAAGAACTTGTTGTATTCAACTGGACGTATAAGAGAATTTAAGTACCTTTATCTGCACTTTTTTTTTCAAAAAAATGCAGTATTTAAATTGATTTTAACTGTGTGGAAGGAATATTAACTGAACTGGAAGTTTTGACTCTGCTCTTCAGTTAGTGCTGCTTGAATTTTATTATTTGTTAGTTATTGCAGGTGTGGGGGTAGCCACATTCTTTGATTTCCTGTCCTTGCCTATTTAAGTGGTACAGTGTGAAATATTTTCTGCTTAAAAACCTCAGCTTTGGCTGGCTAAGAACTTGTTGTATTCAACTGGATGTATAAGAGAATTTAAGTACCTTTATCTGCACTTTTTTAAAAATACAGTATTTAAATTGATTTTAACTGTGTGGAAGGAATATTAACTGAACTGGAAGTTTTGACTCTGCTCTTCAGTTAGTGCTGTTTGAATTTTATTATTTGTTAGTAATTGCAGGTGTGGGGGTAGCCACATTCTTTGATTTCCTGTCCTTGCCTATTTAAGTGGTACAGTGTGAAATATTTTCTGCTTAAAAACCTCAGCTTTGGCCGGCTAAGAACTTGTTGTATTCAACTGGACGTATAAGAGAATTTAAGTACCTTTATCTGCACTTTTTTTTCAAAAAAATACAGTATTTAAATTGATTTTAACTGTGTGGAAGGAATATTAACTGAACTGGAAGTTTTAACTCTGCTCTTCAGTTAGTGCTGCTTGAATTTTGTTATTTGCTAGTAATTACAGGTGTGGGGGTAGTCACATTCTTTGATTTCCTGTCCTTGCCTATTTAAGTGGTACAGTGTGAAATATTTTCTGCTTAAAAACCTCAGCTTTGGCCGGCTAAGAACTTGTTGTATTCAACTGGCCGGCTAAGAACTTGTTGTATTCAACTGGAAGTATAAGATAATTTAAGTACCTTTATCTGCAGTTTTTTTAAAAAAAAAATACAGTATTTAAATTGATTTTAACTGTGTGGAAGGAATATTAGCTGAACTGGAAGTTTTGACTCTGCTCTTCAGTTAGTTCCACCCACCCTCCCTGTTTTTGTTTTGGTGTTAATCTTAGTGGCCTTGCAACTGCCCACCCCTCTTGTAAATTTGTGTTTGGATACTCCTTCTGGGCCCATGTCATTTTTTTCACTCAACTGAGTGCAGTGAGATCATATTCTGATTTCAGGCACTCCTACTGTGTACAAAGAGAGCATCTGGGAAACAGAAAAAAAAATAAGCTTGTTTCCTGCCTTTCCTGTTAAGTGGTATAGACTATTTGTAGGCTTCTGAGCCTAAGCCCTTCTGTGTTGGAGGGAAGCCTTCTAGCTTAGTTTTTTTTTCTTATAACTAGCCAGTTTTCTAGTTTCAGCACTCAAATCTGTTTCTTTGATCTCAGCACTTGTTCAGAAAAAAAACAAAATTTCATCTGCTTTTACTGTAGTTGTGTTTCTACCTACTTTTTTTTACTTTTGCATCATCTTAAAAGTACTCAATTGTATTTATTACTGCTTGCTGTAACTCATTCTAAGCCTTTTGGTTTAAACACTTGGGCTTCGGACCAGTTGTTTTGCACTGAGAGGGTTTGTGGTCTGCACTGCAGTGGCAGAACAGGTAGCTTACATCCTTCTAGGTTGGGAACTGCTGATTGAGGGCTCAGTGTCTGTTATTCTAAAAGTGTATTAATTCTGGTTTAAGCACTTGGGCTTTCAGGCCAGTTATTTTACATTAAGAGGGTTTGTGGTCTGCACTCTTGTGGGAGGAGAGGCTGGACTCTGCCCTTCTGAGCTGGGAATTTCTGGTTAAAGGCTTATAGTGCACGCATTTCTGAACTGCTTCTTACTGAAGTTGGTGTGCCTTGTTTGCTGTGGCATAGACTGGATTCGGGCCTGCTGGATCTAGCTTTGTTTGTGTAACTTGAGCACTAATCCAGGCATTCTCTAAAGTATTCAATTGTATTTATTACTGCTTGGTAGTAACTTGATTAAAGTGTAGCTATCATTCTAAGTCTTTTGGATTAAGCACTTGGGCTTCAGACCAGTTGTTTTACATTAGGAAGGTTTGTGGCATGCACTGTGGTGGCAGGACAGGTAGCTTTCATCCTTCTAAGTTGGGAACTGCTGATTGAAAGCCCAGTGTCTGTTATTCTTAAAGTGTATTAGTTCTGGTTTAAGCACTTGGGCTTCAGGCCAGTTATTTTACATTAAGAAGGTTCGTGGTCTGCACTCTTGTGGGAGAAGAGGCTGGACTTTGCCCTTCTGAGCTGGGAATTTCTGGTTAAAGGTTTATAGTGCCTGAATATTTGAACTGTATCTTACTGAAATTGGTACACCTTGTTTGCTGTAGCATAGACTAGATCTAGGCCTGCTGAATCTAGCTTTGTTTATATGCTTGTTGTTTGTTTGCTTGTTATTTCCTGGAACGCTAATTCCACCTAATACGGCTTCTCAGCGCTTCTGTGGATCACTAGTGATATCTGCATTGCTTACTGTACTTATTTCCTTGTTTCACTTGAAAGAAAGTTACTGTTTGTCATTTTGCATTTAAGTTACCTGTAACACATTGCACTTAAGTTACCTGGCACTTGCTCACTAAAGCAATTATATAAGTCAGCACTAAAAATTAAAAGCACTACACCCTCACTCCCCACTGGCCCTTGTTTTCAATTATTAAGGAATTCCCAATATTATTCTAGCATGTCCAAAGGTCAGTTGTCAATCTCCTCTCCGGTCCAGCTGGTGAATCTGGGAATCTTGAGGCAATGTTACAACTGCCTCATGTACACAGACAACCCTCTCCTCCTCGCAACAAATTCCAACCCATGTGAGAGATGCAACCATATAGCCAACTGGAGGCTAAGCTCTCTCAACTCAGTACTGGCATAACCAGTCAGGAGGAGAAGGAAACCACACTCACTACAATTCCAGTCTCACATAGACCTACCACGACAGCTAACCAAACACATAATCACACAAAAACATACTCAGAGGCTCTAAATAAAGATCTGCCTAAGCAGCAGAGACCTCCAAAGCTGACAACCAAGCAACCGCTACCCAAAAACAAAACACGTGCAACACATATCTCACAAAGCCAGTGTGCCGAACAGTCACAGCCCTTAAGACTAAACAACACACCTGATACACTTGTAATAGGTGACTCTATCGTCAGGCACACTGACGTCCCGCTCACCAGGCTGAACAAGGAGAGGGTCACGGTGAGCAGCCTGTCAGGTGCTAGGATCCGCCACATAACACAAGCACTCAAGTCACTCCAAGGCAAGTACAAATATGACTCAGTCATTGTCCATGCTGGTGTGAATGACCTGAGACGTACCTCCCTGGACTACATGAAAAGAGACATAAAGGAGCTCTCTGAGCATGTAGCCCAGGCCGGTATGACCCTGTCCTTGAGTAGCATCTTACCCTCACCAAGAATGATGCCACAATATGAAGACAAGATGATCAATTTCAACAAATGGCTTAAGTACTGGTGTCATTCAAAGGGGATCCAATGCCTGTCAGCTTGGGATGATATGCTCGACAAGCCACGATGCTTTGCTAGGGACGGCTTGCACCTGTCACCCCTGGGCTTTCAGATATTGGCAAAGGCTCTTGCTACCCCCATAGTGCCTTTTTTAGGCAAGGCTCAAAAGAGTAATGCTACTCAACGCCAGAAGTCTAAACCTCAAGATGCACACACTCGAAACTCTCTTTAGCATGGAGAACATCAATATCTGTGCAGTAACAGAAACATGGTTCAGGGCTCCCGAGAGCACCCCGGCACTACCAGATTATACCTCATACCATGCTTTTCGGCCCCAAAACTTGGATCGAACCACAAAAGGAGGGGGAGTATCGATATTCATCAAAGATACCCACACCTCCAGGTTGGTGGCAAAGCACGAAGCATCAGAGACTATCCATGTGAAACTAACAGTGGGTAAAACTGCCTTCCAGTTTATAGCCTGCTAAAGACCACCCTCTCAAACCCAGGAACACCACTCGGCCTTCCTGAGAACACTGGAAAATATGAAGGTCTCTCCAAACACCATTATATTGGTCAACTTCAACTACCCAAACATAGACTGGGAGCATTACTCTAGCTCCAACACCCTAGCCCAAAGATTCCTAGAATTTATAAACTCAAATGCTATGGAACAACTTGTTACCACTCCCACAAGAGGTGAAAACATACTGGACCTGATCATCACCAACATGGGGACTCTATGCTCCAGACCAGAAGTGTATCCCTCACTGGTAAGATCAGACCATAAACTAATCTCACTGGATATTCACATCCCCCCCACACCCCCTTCCCAGAAAACCACAGTGAAAAACTTCTCTAAAGCAAATTTCACACTCCTCAAAACCGAGGTGGAATCCTTCAAAGCCCCCGGGCCTGTGGAAAATACGGCCCAGACCACAGAATCCTTTATAAACGCATTCTATGAACACCTTCAGGAATGCATGGATCATGCGATCCCAAATAAAACCAAGACCCAATCCTCCAAAGGCAGACGTCCTGTCTGGTGGACCCCAGCCATAAACTAACTATACAATAGAAGGAGGAAGCTACTAAATGATAGAGCAAAATCCCATAAAGGGAAGGCATCACTGATCAGTATTAGCAAAAAACTACGGGCACTCATAAAATTGTCTAAGGCCAGCTTCGAGAGAAAAATTGCACAGGACACTAAGGATAATCACAAGGCTTTCTTTAGTTATGTTAGGAACCTGTGTGGTAATTCCCAGATATGCTCAGAATTAGTCCAAAATGACAAAAAATACACTGAACCCACAGACATTGCCAACATCCTAGCTGACAGGTTCAACGCAAACTCCCCCCCCCACCAAAAGGGCAAATATCTATCCCAGCAGAGTGCTGCCCCCCTGACATCTCAGATGCTCAGGTAAGAGCCGCCCTCTCCAAAGCAAAAAACACAGCATCAATGGGACCAGACGGTGTCCCAGGCTGTGTCCTACATGAACTCCAAGAAGAGCTAAACCCAAACATAAATCTACTGTTCAATCTCAGCCTTACTACAGGATATGTGCCCAAAGAGTGGCGTAGAGCAACAGTGGTCCCTCTCCATAAAGGTGGTGCCTCAATGGATCCTGGAAACTATCGCCCCATAAGCCTGACTTGCTTGGTCTGCAAAGCTATGGAAAGGATCATCATGGACCTCATAAATAAAGATATTGGGGACCTACAGACACTGGATCCTACCCAGTTCGGCTTTGGTAAGGGCAGATCCTGCCTCTTAAACCTGGTTGATTTCTTTGAAACAGTCACCAAGGCCATAGACGAGGGGAAAGTGGTCCACACAGCCTACCTGGACCTCGCAAAAGCCTTCGATACAATACCCCACTCGGGCATTATAGATAAGCTCACCAGCTTAAATATAAACCCCTATGTCACTAGATGGATTGCAAACTGGCTCAAGGACAGAACCCACATGGTTAGAATTGCTGGAGCCATGTCAGACTCCAAACCAGTTACAAGTGGTGTCCCAAAAGGCTCAGTCCTGGGACCTCTCTTGTTCGGTATATATTTCTCGGAGGTACAAGCCAACATGAAAGGACTGTGGCTGACCAAGTTCGCAGATGACTGCAAACTGGGTGCCATAATCGACTCTCCAGCCGACACAAACATCCTCCAACAGGGCCTCATAGAAACAAACAACTGGTGCCAGAGCCATGGCCTCAAGCTAAATGCCAAAAAGTGTGTAGTCATCCCCTTTGGCAAAAACAAAGTGCCCACAAATTACCACATAGGTGGTAATCCATTAAGTACAGAAGAAGTAATTAGGGACCTGGGGACCCAAGTTGATAGCAATCTCTCATTTGACAACCACGTGGCCAAAGTGGTTAGAAAAACATTTTATATAGCCCACCTAATCATGAAGGGATTCACATCTAGATCAGGGGAGGTCATCATGCCACTTTACTCATCCCTCATCAGGCCCATAATTGAGTACAATGCCCCTTTTGGGATGTACCTTACCAGACACCTGCAGCAACTGGAAAGACCCCAAAAGTACCTCACCAAGAGGATCAAAGGGCTCAAACAGGTGCCATATGCTGCCCGGTTAAAGAAAATCCAGCTGTACTCAGTGGCATACCGCCTGTTTAGAGGCGATCTCTGCCTGAAGTATAAAGCCATGTCCAACGCGGAATTAATGGACATGCTGCACCTCAGAAAATCCAAATCCCATCGAGCTATGTGCTCGAGAGACTTGAACCTCAGCACTGAAATAAATAGGGCATGCTGGAGGGACAGATTCATAACCCAGAGGCTCCCTTCACTCTGGAATAAAATCCCAGTCCAGGTTAGGCAGAGTCCCTCATTGACTCTCTTCAAGATGAATCTTGATGAGTGGATGGGAGATCGTAGGTTTTCCCCGGGTATCACTTCTGTGTCACTGTTAGACAGAGGCACAGTATACTAACCTCGAAAAAGGGCATAGCAAAATAAATTTAAAATGGGTGGCAAAAGCCAAACACATTCTGGCTAGGCTTATAAATGTCCTAGGGCAGATAGCCTAGTATGAACCTATGAACCTATGAACCAAGGTAGTAAGAAAATCATTCCCTGTTACCCCACTTATAAGTAAGGGCATGGCATTCAAGTGCACGGAAGTCACAATTCCCCTTTATGCAGCACTTATCAGCTCCATCATTAAGTATAATGCCCCCTTTGGCATGTACCTGACCAGATATATGCAATAGTTGGAACACTCACAAAGGTTCCTTACCCAGAGAATCCTGGGGATAAACACTTTGTCCTATATGGATCACCTTAAAGACCTATCTCTATATCTGTACTGTGTCTTCTGCAGGGTACTAAGGTGATCTATGCCTGGCATTCAAGGCATCCTCTGATCCAGCTCTGATGAGACTTTTGCAGGTCTGCAAAATGAGCAGAATCAGAACTACTAGATACAAGGATTTAAATTTTGCTTGTGACATAAATAAGACATATTGGCATGACAGATATATGTTTCAGAGAATCCACAGGCTCTAGAACAGGCTCCCCATCTATGTGAAGCAGACTCCATCCCGAACCCTATTTAAGTGCAACCTTGAACAATACGTGGGAAATCAGATATTCACTCTGTGTCTGGCCTCCATTGCCTGTAATAGAAAGCAGCAGAAAGTAATACCCAAACTAGTATAACTAATAGAAAGTCTCCGACTAGAAATTTCCTAACTAACATGCCCCCTCCTAATAAACACATATGATACATAAGAACACAATTGGGTTGGATTGCAAGACTAGGTTTTAAAGGCCCTGGTGCCCATTAGCCTAATATATACCTTTGAGCATATCAGCAACTCATACCCTTTCTACTTGATACCCAGTTCCCTTCTAATACCCAACATGACTTTCAACCCCACTAAAGCATCAGACGTGCCCTACTACATTTCCTAGATACTATTAATCAAAGTGAAAAACTTAGTTAATTTTTTTCTCCACCCTTTTGCTGGTCTTGTCAAACATCTTTGACAGGGTCTTACATTAAATACTCCTACAAAGACTAAATCCCTCAACTAGATGCTTTCCAAGCTACCTAGAAGATCTCACCCTGTCTGTAAAATGGAATGACTAACATTTCACTTACTACAGGAGTCCTCCAAGGCTCCTTACCTGGGTCAATACTTTTCAATTTCTTCATTAATCACATGCACAAGGAATCAGAACTGACTATTATAATGTGATGTGCTGATGACTCAACTTTCGTTTGCTCTTCCCACCTTAGAAACTATCACATGGGAAGCATTCACCTCCATAGCATATCAAATTGATTAAAAAAAATATTGGTTGCTCTTAAACCCCAACAAAACTAAACTAATCCTACTTATTTCCCAAAATATAAACTAAAACAACACTGACCTTAGTATTATCTTCTCAAACAACACAAAAATTGAAAAAGCCACCAATACAACATTACTAGAAGTTATCATTGATAAGTTAAAATCTGATCTGCAGATTGACACCTCAGTCAAAGAGACATACAGCAAACCACCTGCTAAGCGATCATAGTAAAAAATATATATAGCTGCCACCCAAATCTCCTTCCTGCCTTCCTACGAGTCTCAACAATATCATAAATCTCAAGAAAAAATATTCACAAAGCTCAACTCTTGTACCAAACACAAACTAGAAAGAAACTAATATAAAATTGACAAATTTGCCTGAAGCCTCCCAAACTGCTCCCACCACTGCATGGTGCAGCCCTAAGTGTAGCAAGAGGTAATCTGAGGAGTGGTATAAAAGAGGCTAAGAGGGAGTATGGCAGAAATGTGCAAAGCCAATCTGAATATGTGAAGGATGCAAGGAGACTATGGCAAGGCATACAGGAGATCACTTACTACAGAATCAGGTCATCACAGTGTGAGGACAGCATTGAATTACTGGACAGTTTAAACATCTTCTTTGGTAGATTTGAGGAAAGAAACAACAGGTTGGAAATAAAGCTACCCACTGATGAGAAGGATGCAATACTCAGCCTCAGCACGGAGGACGTAAGAAGAGAACTAAGGAGAGTGAACCCCAGGAAAGTGGCTGGCCCATACAACACACTGGGCAAGGTGTAAAAGGCTGGGCTAATCAGCTATGCACAGTGCTCAAGGAAATATTTAACACCTCTCTTGCCATGGAAAAAGTGCTCTTATGCTACAAGGAAACTAACATCAATCCACTACCTAAGAAAACTACTCCCTCCAGGCCTAATGACTACAGACCAGTTGCTCTGACATCTACTTTTATGAAATGTTTTGAGAGGCTTATCAAAAATCATCTTTCACCATGCCTGCCTTCTGATTTTGATGTTTTGCAGTTTGCGTACAGAGCTAAGCGTTCCATGGCTGATGCCATATCAGTAGCACTACACATCTTCCTTGAGCATTTAGAGGGCAAAGACAACTATGTAAGGATGCTGTTTATGGACTTCAGCTCTGCATTTAATATGGTGGTACAAATGCAGCTGATAGAAAAACTGGCAGATTTAGGAATCAGTAAACATCTCTATAATTGGATCCTGGACTTCCTGATTGAGAGACCACATAGGGTGTGTTCAGGTAAGAACACATCAAAGTATATCACGATTAACACCGGGGTTCCACAAGGATGTATTCTCAGCCCACTGTTATTCACCATCCTGACCCACGACTGCTATGCTAAGCACAAGTCCAACCATACCATTAAGTTTGATGATGGCACCACAGTTATGGGGCTCATCACAAAGGAGGATGAAAGAGCATACAGAGAGGAGGTGGCATCTGTGTCAGTCGGTATGAGGGGAATAGCCTTGACCTGAATGTAAGCAAGACCGAAGAGATTATCACTGACATCAAAAAAAGTAGAACAAACCATCCACTGCTCAGGATCAATAGTGAGAGTGTGGAGAGGGTTAAGAGTATGAAATTCCTGGGTGTACACATATCAGAGGATCTCTTGTGGTCAGGAAACACCAGCCAACTGATCAAGAAAGTGCACTGATGCCTTCACTTTTTAAGAAGGCTGAAAAAAGCTAAGCTTCCTCCTCTGTCCACCTTCTATAGAGGTGCAATAGAGAGCATCCCAGTGGCGGCTGGTGACTTCAAATAAAAGGGGGGGCTGCAGGAGACAGCTGAATGGGTCAGGCCAATAGGAATGGACGTGGCCAACCAGAAAGGGGTGGAGCTATGTTCAAAACCACAACAACTGGAACTTTAATTAAATACCCTGCCCTGTGTGCCAAACCGTCATTATAAGAGTCCAATCAAGACAAAATGAAGTGTAGAAGAAAAAAATATTTCATTGCATTGGCTACATGACAACTTACTTAATATCTAGATGAAAACACAAAGGTTGATTGGCATGAAAAAATAAATTACTTTTCAAATACATTACTGGAATGCCCGTCAAAATCAAGTATAAAAAAAAAAAACAAGCAGCACTCAACTTAAACCACTTCTCCTTGCACTGCAGTTCTAATTATAATTTATATTCAGCTTTATAAAATTACCAAGTAACATGCTGAAAGTAGCAATCTCTGTGATACCCCCACTTGTAAAAATGTTTCTTAACCAAAAAAGACCTGCTGCCTGGCAACAACTATCTACTTGTTTCATGGGGAAGACATGATCAAAGTAAAAAATGAACAGCAAACAAGAAACAAGCTCAAGATAAATTGCTTAAAGGATTACTGCACAAGTTATGGACTACACATGATAGATTTGCATTCTGTTTAGTTTATGGGTAAAGCCTGCAAAGATGACTGCAAGTCTCCAACAAATGTAATGAGCTTCTGAAAAATACTGTATTGCTGTCCTTTATTACAAATACTGTCATATGCATTTCAATGCCCAAGGCTTATACGTTATCTAGTTATGTAAATATTCTCTGCATGGCAACAATGAAAAGACCTTCAATGTTGGTAATTTTTTAACAGTATGCTTATTAAAGCTTACTTGCATCTTCCAACAAGCTTACCTGATGGTCATTAAACCATTGCTACTTAAACACAGAGCAACACGGCACTGCAACAGCATGCATTTTCTGAATAATGATAAGCATAAATCAACAGTATGAATATATGACAAAAATAACTAACATTCTGCAAAATCAAGGACAGATGAAAAGCCACGGTTGTACTTGTGGTCTACCTTGGATGGGGGAATACTCTGCACACTTACACTGCATAACTGCTCCTTGCCTTGCTTGGACACATCCAGAGCCACTACAATGGGGAGGGGGTGCAACAAGTAAGTCACAATTTGAAATCTCTCTGGCTGATGGTGATGGCTCTGACACTCATAGCTCTTAACTTCAGAGCAAGAAATCTGGACAAAGCCATACATAGAAGTGGGACACAGGCCCAAAAATAAGGATAATTTTTAAATATTGTTTTTATAAACTTAGAAAGATAATATAATAGTAGTAGGTCTTGCATTAGTATGAATTTTCTGAAGGGTATGAAACCTGAAACTCAAATGTCTGCCATTATTTTCCAACTTCAGTCTTTAATGATTTGCCACTACTTTGCCAGAAAAACCACAATTT